>NW_026099573.1:7711317-7730710 GCF_025091365.1 Daktulosphaira vitifoliae | reverse complement strand
CTTAATAAAGTTATGGTAGTTTTAAGAAAAAAAAATCTATAAACAACATTAATTAGCTTCGCATCGAAGCTAATAAATGTAATTTTTTTAAATTATTGTGGCTAATATGTGCTCAATTTTTCATATAACATACGACATTTTAATAGGTATTTTGGTAACATTCATAGAGATATTTAGCTTTACACTCTATCTCATCATAGAACTTCTGAGTATATTCTTTTAAAATATAAACAAGAACTAAAATGCGCATTTTTTTATCCCTCTAATGGCATTATATTGATAAAATACTAACTGTAAAATTTAAAATTGAACAATGTTAATAATTGAATAGAATTATTTTAATATAAACCTTGCATTAGTCTTTAATTTGATTGAAATTAAGTTGGAGCATTATTATATTTATATTTTTTGTTTAGTATAATAATAAAAATTATAATACACACACTTTTATTAGTTTTGGATAATTGCTGTCGTCGAAAGGAAGAGTACTGAATATCATTGCGTATAGGACTACTCCGGTGGACCATACGTCAGAAGCATCTGGCTGATATGGGTTACCTTTAAGTATTTCTGGAGACGCATATGCGTAACTCCCACAAAACGTGTTACTTGTGGCCATTTGTCCATTTTTGTGAAGCATATTACCTCGGGCGAAACCAAAATCGGATAGTTTGATATTATATTCTCCGTCCATCAACAAGTTTTCACACTTAATATCCCTGTATTGCAATTTAATAACTGTGTTAAAGTTAAATTAAACAGTCGGACAAATTTAAATGTGGATGAGACGGTAATTAATAATTAACCGGTGCACAACTCCGTTTTCGTGACAGTAACCCACGGCGTTCACCAGCTCCCGCATCCATTTTCTCGATCTGTCTTCTTCGATACAGCCGTCCCTTTTTATTATATCCAAAAGACTACCATTTGGAGCTAATTCCATTATGATGTACACACTAAAATTTTTTTATGAACAACGTTTATCATAACCCACTCAATAACTTATAAAATTAAGATAATTTTCGAGTTATATATATATTTTTGTTTTTTAAATACATATAATTCTTGATTTATCAATTATTATATATTTTTTAGATTCATCTTTTATATTTTATAAGGTTGTTAACTCAGTTTTTTTAAATTTTGTTTAATTTAGCTTTTTTTTTATTATTTTATTTTGATATTTATAGATTTTATCGATCGCCCTACTCGAGTATAACATAATGATCAGTTTTACATCCTTCTATTTCCCGAACTTAATATAATACAAAGGGTGGTAACTCTTTTTCACATGATAGGGAGTCAAAGATGGTTCTTGGCTATACCAATAATGGACGAAACGAGTATTAATGCCGGCTTGCGCTAGAGACCAGACAAGCACAATGAGAAAATCACAAAGAAAATCTTGGCACCCTGGGGATCAAACCTGGGATCCTGTGTACCGAAAGTTTCTACCCACTAGACCCTTATTGTTCTACTCGAGTAATTATAGTAAAGGTAGTGGAGTTATTATCTTTTTTAAAAATAAATTCAAGTTCCCGTAATTTCCAATATTAAAGTAATATTACAAGTATCGGGAAATAAAAAATATTATCATTGTTATACAGAGCGATTCTTTTAACATTAGCCACTCAATTTCTTTTAAAATATTAGGTTTTTTCAGTTTTTGTTAGTTACATATTTATTTCTATTTATTTGTCATAAAGTAATTTTTAGGTCCACCCCTTACATCTTATAGGGGTGTTAGCTTTTAATAAACACCATCATTTCATACTAAATATGATAAGAGTATAGATTTTTCCATGAAATTTATTAACGTTCCGATGAATGGCTTTAGTTCAAATAAAAACAAGAACAATACTTATTATTTAATAAGTAGTTTTATCTCTAAAGAGGTAAAACTACCTATCTTGCTTTTATTCTTTCCTTGTTTAACACGTATTTAAATGTTTAATACCGTTAAATAACACATGAAAATTATAATTTTCACAAACTTTAAAACGATAAAGACTATTTACTACTGAATATTAATAGAATATTTTTTTACTAAAATTTTTCTTAAAATTTCTCTACAAAATAGCTATCTTGGATTTTCTTTTACATTTTATTTAAAATTAATAAAATGTGAAAATATAAATTATTGAGATATATTATAGACCTAACATATAATTGTTCTTAAAAAAAAAAATCAGTAAAAAATATTAACTAAATCAAAAGTTATTTAAGTTTTCAGTGAATGCTGAGCCATTTCGTATACTTCTTTCATCCGACATACTTATTTTTAAAAGTGGGACAATTTCTCCTTATACAGGGGGCATTTAAAATTTAAAAAATACGTATAAAAAGTAGAACTTTTTCAATTTAACTTTTGAATATGTTCTTCAAATACGCGACTTTTAAACATATGGTAAATTAAAGATTATGTAAAGATTATAATCCACCAATTTGTAAAAATTAAACTCTATCTACAGATTTTCATCAAAGAGATTCTTATGATAGTAATTTTAATCACTGTCAGATATCATCTATATTTGTTCCAACTATGCCGCGTCCACACTGTGCCGCGAACCTACTATGCAACTGATTTTAGCTTCAATGCGAAGCCAAGAAGGTATTAATTTTACCATAATGTGTTTATTTATTTTTTATTTTTTGTGTCTACTTTTCTCAGCTCTCACTGGAAAGATTTTTTTTAACGATACATCAAAAAATCACAAATCGTATCTAGTCGAATACATTACTTTCAAAAATTGAAAAATTTTTCCTCTTTTGCACAAAAAGTTAACTTTTTCAACATAAGTATTGTAAATATTCCGGTAATATTCCAATCTTCAAACAAGTGTTAAAATAAAGCTATATTATGTACTATTTAAAAAAAAAAATTTGTCCCAACTTATCTTCTTTGTGCAATTGGTTGCAGTGGTTAAAAATATTTTGGTGTTAAAATTAAGGATTTTCATATTTTATTTTTTCAACTTTAAATTACTATAACTATTTTAAAAATGAAAATAATTCTTTTTTATAATGCAACCTTAGATATTTTCACTTCATTTGATATAAATTTTTTGAAAATTTGATTCTTGATCTACCCATAGGGAGGATTCAATTTTTGCACATAATTTAAACTTTTTCAACTTAATTATTGAAATGTTCCGGAATATTGATACTTCTATTTAATCTTAAATTTACACTAATTTAATATACATTACTATGAAAAAATTCGTGATATAGATTATCTCTATGGTGAAAATGGCTATCATATTCAATAATATGATATTTTTGTATTAAAATTCTCGGTATTATATTTTAATTTATTTGATTCCTTTATTAGATTTAATCATATGTTACACATATAAATCATAGTATTATAATTAGAAACAATAAAGGAAATAGGAGTTAATTTTGCTTTTGAATAATCCACCAATTTCTTAAAATTAAACACTATCTACAGATTTGCTGATAGTGATTTTAATCACTTTCAGGTACCATCTATACTTGTCTCAACTATGCCATGCTCACACTGTGCCGCAACCCCCCACTTTGCTACCGTTTTTAAAAGTATTTCTTTTAATATTGTGATTAAATAATTTTATGATTTAATATTAAACCTCTTTGAATCGTCTGTTCCTATACGTATTATTAGTTGATAACCTTATAAGGTGTAAGGGATAAACCGAAAAAGTACTTTATAAATAGAGAATTATACCTATCTAAAAAAAGTAAAAAAATATATTTTAAAATTATTGTTATTTTGTGTTTGAATAATAATAAATGGATCATTCTGTGTAAAATTGATCGATTAAGGACAGGACATTCATTTTCTTAGAAATTATTGAATCTTTTAAATAAAAGGTAAAGTAAAATATTGTTTTATTAAATTTTTTTTCAGCAATATGTACTTCAATAATTTTTTTTCATCTCTTCGGGAAAACCTAAATTTTAATTTTGTTTAATGGAAACCTATTTTAAGTTTGTTTATATGACAGAAAAAACATTTTTAAACAATTTTGTTCTTATATTTTTTATCTGAACAACCGTTATTGTTTAAAAATTGTTTAAAGATTTGGATTTATGTTTGAAATTTATTATTAATTTGGTTTTCATACTGCCGAAGGCATTAATAATCTGTTTTGATAAATTTGTATAAATTATTATCATTATTTATTATGTTATCGTAATCAAGGGTTGGATTAAAAAAAACTTTTCGTTTAACGTTATCTTTTAATTAATTTTAACGTTTTGAATATTTACCGGTGCGTTGTTTCGATTGCTTGATAATATCTCACTAAGTTTTCGTGTTTTAAACCTTTCACTACTTCAATTTCACGTGGTAAAAACTTTTCGAGATAATCAGCAGCATCTTGGACTTTGGATACAATTTTGATAGCTACGTCACCCTTATGACGTTCTGAATATGCTATCTTGGAAATAAATTACGTACAAAATTAATCAAAGTTTTATTTCTATTCAATAGACTTTTTATTATATCAAGTAAAATTTATTGTTATTGATTAAAATATATGCCTTCATAATTAACTGTGAATCTAAGTAGTTGACTTTTTTGTTCAACCTGGTTGCTACAAGTTTTATATATCATTTTTAATTTAAATAAATAATTTATAGAAATGTTCAATTAAAGGTTTTTTAAGAATGCAATAGTTTTTAAAATACTTCTAAACATTATCAAGAACATATTAAGAGAGAATACAGAATAAAATATATTGGATGATCAGTTTGGATTTAGGAAAGGGTAAGGAACAAGAGAAGTGATATTAGCTCTGAGACAGATCCTTGAGAGAAGAATTACACTTAATAGAAATACTATAGTAACATTCATAGATCTAGAGAAGGCTTTCGATAAAAAGGATTGGAAAATCTTATTCAAAGTTTTCAGAGAAAAAGGAATTCATTGGAATGATAGGCTCATCATCAACTTATATAAAGATCAAACAACAGAAATAAATGTGAATGGATCGATAAAAGAAGCAAGAATAAGGAGAGGAGTGAGACAAGGATGCCCCTTGTCGCCCTATCTGTTCAATCTTTTCATTGAAATGTAAATGAATGTATTGAAAACCAAGACCAATGGAGTGAAAATAAATAGTCAACATATATACTGTATTCGCTTTGTGGATGATATTTTTACCATAGCAGAGTTTAAAAATGCTATGAATAATAACCTAAATCTTAATATACAAATAAACAATACACGATTATAACAGATCCGAGAATTCTGCCACTTTGGAAGTATCATAGCTACCAATAATAAATCAGCACCAGACATCAGAAGAAGAATAGCATTAGGAACGTAATCATTCCAAAACAAGTATCAGCTTCTCACCAATAAATATTTGAGCATTTACATACGTAAATGATTCGTTAAAGCGTATGTCTGGAGTGTGATTTCATATGGCAGTGAAATGTAATATTATATTATGTTATCTTTTGTAGATGTATGTTATATATTATGAATTCACAAGATTACTAAAACAGGGTTCCCTTATTTAAAACATAAAATAATCAATAAACTAGGCAATAAAATCTGATTATCATACAGATTCAAAGTAACGCCTATGTGTGGGTTCTCAATTAGGTCCAGCCAATCACATTTAACTATTAATTAAGATCTACAGTTTCTAAGATCACACTAGGGATCGCTACACGACCCTCATCTATTATAAAAACCCATTTTTAACACGCTTATTAACACGCTTTTATTAGTTTCACATGTATGTTGTTTGTATATTGTTTGTATGTTGTTTGTATGTAAGTTTGTAACTCTCCAAACGCCACGCGTTATCGCATATTCCGTTGTCTAGACTAGACTGTTATACGCATTCACCCCTCCCCACGCCTCGCTCACAATACGACGGTACACTATTCCTATAAAAATTTATTTTTAGTTATCGTACCCGTACACGCGTGCTTGTCATCAATATTATATATATGTAAACAAATTTTTATTTTGACTGACCAATAACGCCCGCGTCTAATGCGCCTTACGTATATATATATATATTCCTACCGCCGTTTATACCTCGGGTATAACGTTAGTCCGACCCGCCCGGCCATAAAACACAGCTATACTTAGTGCATGATACTTTTACGTAGTTAAGTCGCATTATTTGTATAAATATATATATTCTAATTACTATTAAAATTAATATATTAACACGATTTATTCTAATTAAGAGATATAAAGTATTCATTCCGATTACGAGGGATGATTTCCGTATCGTCATTTTTCGTCACTACCTCCACGTTCCGGGAGTGAGTAATTTACGCGCCTGCTGCTTTCCTTGGATGTGGTAGCCGTTTCTCAGACTCCCTCCCCAGAATCGAACCCTGATTTCCCGTTACCCGTAACAACCATGATATTGATAGTAACTACTATCATAACATGAAACTAAAAAGTAAAAAATAAATATAGTTTAAAAAACTAAAAAAACACGCTTTTAAAGTACATCGAACTAAAAAGTTAAAAATAATTTTTAAAATAATTATGAACAAAAAATACTAGTATTATTGTGATAAAAGCGTGGGTGCTTTGTGCCATATTTTTCGTATATTGAGCGCCCGACGCTTTTATCACAATAATACTAGTATTTTTTGTTCATAATTATTTTAAAAATTATTTTTAACTTTTTAGTTCGATGTACTTTAAAAGCGTGTTTTTTTAGTTTTTTAAACTATATTTTATTAGTTTCACCTGTATGTATGTATGTATGTATGTTTGTAACTCTCCAAGCGTCACGCGTTATCGCATATTCCGTCGTCTATGGCCTTGAGACTAGACTGTCATAACGTATTCACCTCACCCCATGATGGCAATACTATTCCTTTATAAATTTATTTTTGGTTATCGTTCCCGCGTGTCATAAATATTATATATATATATAAACAAATTTTTATTTTGACTGACCAATACCATCCGCGTGCCATACGGCTTACGTATATATTCCTACCGCCGTTTATACCTCAGGTATAACGTTAGTCCGACCCGCCCGCCCACAAAACACCGCTATACCTAGTGCATGATACGGTTACGTACTTAAGTCGCTTTACTTGTATATATATATCGCACCCCTAGATCTAAACTGTTGTAACTAAAAAATGCGATTTTTGAGATAATTTTCATTTAAGGATTTCTGATTCCATTACCTACATGAGAATAAAACCGTAGTAACTATATCTTGTTTGGTTTCCTATAGAAAGCGCTAGAAGACAGTTTACCTGAATGACAGCATGCAAGTTTCATATCAGTTTTTCTTGAATTGTGAAAAAAGAGGTTTTTTGAGTTACAATAGTTTAGATCTAGGGGGTGCGATATATTCTAATTACTATTAAAATTTATATATTAACATGCTTTATTCTAATTAAGAGATATAAAGTATTCATTCCGATTACGAGGGATGATTTCCGTATCGTCATTTTTCGTCACTACCTCCACGTTCCGCGAGTGAGTAATTTGCGCGCTTGCTGCTTTTCTTGGATGTGGTAGCAGTTTCTCTGACTCCCTCTCCGGAATCGAACTCTGATTTCCCGTTATCCGTAACAACCAAGATATTGATAATAACTACTATCATAACATGAAACTAAAAAGTGAAAAATAAATATAGTTTAAAAAAACTAAAAAAACACGCTTTTAAAGCACATCGAACTAAAAAGTTAAAAATAATTTTTTAAATAATTATGAACAAAAAATACTAGTATTATTGTGATAAAAGCGTCAGGCGCTCAATATACGAAAAATATGGCACAGAGCCCCACTCTTTTTTTCACAATAATGCTATTATTTTTCGTTCATTATTGTTTTAAGCTTATTTTAGAAATTATTTTTATCTTTTTAGTTCGATGTGCTTTAAAAGTGTGTTTTTTTAAACTATATTTATTTTCTATTAAAATCAGTTCTTTCGGCGATTTTAAAATACACAAAGTCTGCGACACTCTACTCAAAATTCTTACTTTCTGGGACTTAGTTTTTTTTATATTTAATTTGAACTTAGAATATTTTTTAATTTTAAAACACTTAGTTTTTTTTTTTAATTTTTTGGATTTAGAATATTTTCTTAAGCTAAATGACTCTTAGAAATTTTAAAGTGAATTTTGTTTTGGCGAATCTCTTAATTTGATTTGTTCATTAAACAATAATGTTTTATCTTATCATGGAAATAAATGTCAATTAAGATTTTAAGCCTCAAACATTTTTTTTTTTTTAAATTATTTTTTTTATATATAATAAACCCGAATCAACTCTAATTTTTTCAGTTAATGGTAAATATTTATTATATGCTAAAGGTTACAGTTATTTCAGATTTAAGCTAATTTAATAACATTTTTATTGGACTAAGTGTGTTGCAACTCTATACATATTGGGTAGCTTGCCATTTTGGTTTAATGTCTTTGTTCTAACGAACATCGTACCGGCAGACAGAGTAAAGGTTGCAATTAAAGATTTTTAAAGTTAGGTGAATTAGGTTAGAATATATTTGTAAGCCTATGTGTATTGGGTAGCTAGCCATTTTGGTTTAATGTCTTTGTTCTAATGGACATCGCGCTGGCAGACAACACAGAGAAACTTACGAATATATTTTTTAGAATTTAATTTTTGTCTTGGTGATTATTGTGCTGCATCCTTTCAAGGCGATACTGCCGGGACACATTGGGCCACCAGAATTCCGCTTTGACAAATCTTTTACAGATATATAAATATTTCTGAATTTTATTTTGGCCAGGCCAGAGAAAAATTTAAGATATATTGGTGTCGATCTTTCAATAAAATATAATCTCATAAATAATATACTCATTCTACAAAGTCAACTAAGGATACATTATTTGATTATAGTTATAAAAAAAAACATAGAGTGTATAGAATCTCTTGCATATAGTAATACAGTCATAGATTTTGTGTAACGATTTCGTATTAATTATAATTAAACGCTTTATTCTCAAACGGTCATATTTACTGTCGAACTCGTAGTGTACAACGTGTGAAATACAGTGTGAACTCATAATCAACATTGGATTGTCTAAAATAAGCATTACATTACGTGGGATACAAGGTAAGTACAAATTTAAATTTCCGGTTTCAAATTATAAATACACTATTGCGTAATAAACCATTAAGATAGATAATAAAGTTTTATAGGATAATTGACTTCATTTATTCAATATTGTTCAACCATGAGATCAGTTTATTATTTTTGTCACAACGTTTGTGTACATTTTTATTTATTTGATCATTACCCTCATGTATTTAAACTCCGTTTATTCACCCCTCTGAATTCTTCTTTATTCATATCATTATATCCTTTGTACCCTTACATATCTTGCCACATTTAAACATGTGTTTCTCTACCATTTATTATCTTGTTTAATAATTTTTTTATTATTATTCGGCCATACATACACTACATTATATCTTTACTCTGACTAAGAATCAACCTTCAAATTTTTTTTTGGTACAATATAAGCATTCACACCTTCAATAGTAAAATACACATCACCACCATTTTTACCCTTCATTATTCATTTCCTTCAAACCTATATCACACCATTCGTTCCCTTAGGACGACGCCTTTTACTGCTACGAAGTACAAATTATATTGGAGTCGAAATATTATACTAATTCACCAAATATTTATTTGGTCAGTGTCTCTTCACTTTTCGACTAGTCAGTCTAATTTCAACCGTTTTTCCGAAAGGGAATAGTGCAGGCAATCGGAGTGTGGGATAATAGTATAATCTATTGTGCAAAGAACTTAAATTGTGCACACATCTACCCTAGATCATTTTATGGATGACTGAAAAAAGGTATAAGATAGTAACGTTGTTTATTGGTTTTATTAGGTATTAAAATTATAAATGAGTTAGTATAAAACATTACTTATAAGGCTAAAGAGTACACCACACAAATATACAAAAAGGGTTTACATAATATACCAAGAAATTGGATTTTTATCTTGAGTATATTTAATATAGAGTTGTAATACAGAAATAGTTACACGCTAGTCAATATATTAATAAAAGACCAGTAATTTCAAGTGCGTATATAGAGGCGCGTACATACATACTGCTAACAGTGATATCAACTGCATGGTTCATCACAACAAAATATTCGTCTTATCATGAAAGTTATAGGTAAGTGAAATGTTCATTTACATAATAAATCTTTAATAATACCTTCATCAAAGGATATTTATTAATAAACAATTAGAGTGACGTAGGTTGTCGAAAACAAATTAAGTAGAATAATTATATAAAGAAGTACGATATTCGTTATTCACACAAATTCGTGTATGCATTTTTGTGCAGAGACTAAATAGTAATTTTTCGTTGATATTTTATTTTACACATATATATCAAACGTGTTTATGTAGACATATATACCCCGAGACCCCTTTCTATTTAATTCTATTATAGTCACTGCCCAATACCTCTAGCCACTCTTACTTTCCTTTATCACCCTTCCTACCACTTCGCCACTATCCTATCTTTTTCTGTATTACTTACTACTTCTTCCTTATCCTTTCTTTTTGTTTATTACAAATCAACATCTTTGAAGGGAAAATACCGGGAAGAAACCAAGAGGACGCCCAAGAAACTATATTTTGAAAATATCCCGGAACTCGTTAACCGTGCGTCTTTTGTTTCACTGCAAAATTTGGAGTCAAACAGAAAGGAGTAGTTTCAACGAGCAGGCATTGCCTTTCATAGATGATAATGATAATAGCTTCGTGTCTTTAAAAAAGGCTTTCCTAAAATTCTGTTATATAGTTTTGATAAGTCTGAGACATCGTATTTAAACAATCAATAAATTTGCTAGAAATATTGTTATTATGTTAGCTAGACTTTTTAAATGCTTGATTGGTTGACTACCACCATTCATAGTGAAATAATAAATGAAGCAGTTGAGTGTGTGTAATTAGAAATAAAATAATAAATTTCAAAATGCAAAGTGCGTTTGAAAGAATTTAAATAAAAAATTTAGGCACCAAAATCTTATTGATTTTTTTTTATGAATATTTTATTAATATTAGGAACTATTCTAAAATAATTTGTAGATTAATTTTTCAACCTAATTTTTTTGAAAATATTGTTATTTAAAATTAAAAAATACTTTTAGCTTCAATGCGAAGCGGAGAAGGTATTTCTTTGAAAATTTTTATATTTCTATTATTTAATTATATTATATAGAATTTGTGTACAAATTTGTATATAAGTGTCAATTAGACATAATAGATTATATTATTAAATGTTATTTACATAATAAGTTATAAAATATTTAACCTTAATTATCACTACGCTCATATTTATATTTATCTTTAGAATTATAGTTATATTAACTTTATTTTAATTACTCTGTTGTTTCTAATATGTACAAATAATAGCCGTTTTATTCTACTTTTTTAAAATGATTGATTGATTGATCATGATGGATAGATTAAATGTTTTTTTACTAAAATTTATTCTAATGTGGGTTATATCTTACAACACACAATTATTTAAATGGCGGTAGACTTTTATTAAACAAAATTATAACACTAAAATAGACGTATAAACACTCAAAGAAAATATATGTATATACAGTAAGGAAAAATAAAATAATCGAAGTAAACATAATACACGATGACAACAGCGGCGGGGTGTAGCGGTCGTGTAGCGTATCGCGGACTAGACAGTCTGAACTGAACTAACTGAACTGACTGATTCTTCCGATATATATATAGCTCCGATAAGGCTCTCGCTAATTCTAGAATATTCTATACCCGCGTAGGTTATCTTATGGCGTTATCGAAGTTTCTCGAAGGTTTTTGATAACGAGAACATTCGAGAATATTCGTTGCGTATGTTTTGGTCGCTACACTAAATCTATTTTACGTTTGGAGCAAAGATCTAGAAAATGATTAATTAGGGCGTGAATTTTAGGAATAATGAGAATGTGTAATTTTTCGTAACTTTTCTTAAAATCATCAATATATCTATAAATATTGGACACTAGTAGTTCTAATGAAAAATAGACTTTGACAACTTTTTGTATTTTTTCAAAATATCTACATATTTTAAACAACCTGAGCTGCAAATTAAATGTACATTTACTAAATTGAACATTTTTGTGAAATCTTTGATTTACGTGAATTATTTGTCGTTACAGTTTTTTACCCAGTTGAAACTTTTTGATTCACTCATCATTTTATTAAAAATGGTAATCCCAAACTTATCAAAAGATGAAGGTCTTGAAGAACTGTGTCATTATTATTTTATTTGGACAATCAAAAACTGACACTTTAGTGCGATTTTAAAGAAATTTGCTTTTATTTTTAAGGACGACCTTTTAAAAGTAACTTATTATAATTTTTTACTGAACTATAGCACTGTACTTGCACAATATCAATTTAAATAATTTTTGACGTTTCAAATCATTGATTTCAACTTAAATGAGGTATTAATGCACAAATTATGTTAGCCAATTTTAAATCAGTAGCGATCTTGTTATGTAACTCATTACAACAATTTATCTTCAAATTTGACCATACAATAAATAAAGTTTTATCATTAATTACGTTGAAAGAGATAAACAAAGTAAAAATATTTTTTTTTACGTTGAAATTGAATCTTTTTGTTATAAATTGCAAAAAGAAATCCAAATTTTTTTGTACAATTTTTTAAACAATATTTTTTAAAGTATTTTCTACTCTTCTATTAATTTTATATAAATATCTAACTAGTCTGAGTAAAAAAAATGTTATGTATAAAACTGTAAAATTAACACCAGTAGTGAAAACGATCTATATTTTAGCTTCGATGCGAAGCTGAGAAGGTATTGGTTTTACTAAGATGTGTTTATTTATTTTTTTTTTTTTTTTTTTTATGTCTGTTGCCACTTTTTCTCAGCTCTCACTGGACCGATTTCTTTCAACAATACGTCAAAAGATCACAAATCGTATCTAGTTGAATACATTACCCTCAAAAATTGAAAAAATTTCCCTCGTTCCCAGTAAATGGGGAAACCTCCAAAAAAATTACAAATTTAAAAATCACTAATTTTCGAAATTTTTTCAATTTTTTTTACTTAAAAGTGCCATAACTTTTTCAAAAATGAACATATCAATATAATTCTTTTTTATATAGATGTGTAATATCATTACCTTTTGTTTGGTATATTTTTTTCATAAATTTAACCCTTAACCTGCCCACAAGGGGGTTTTTAAAATGACAACTTTTTCAAAAAAAATTAACTTTTTCAACATAACTTTTGAAAATGTTCCGGAAGGTCTGACACTTTTATATATATCTTAAATTAAAGCTAATGTAATATTCTTTATTATGCAAAAAAAAAATTTCGGACTTTATTTTATCTTCACGGTGAAAATGGCTACCGAATGCTATTATTGTGTGAAAATTCTCGATTTTATTTTTTACATTTTTAACTTTATAATGCTATGACATATTGAAAAGTGTATGGATCAACATTATTTTTTTATGAGAAATAATATTTTTTAATAATCCCTTTTTCATTCTACATACTTTATCTTAATTAGGATATTAATAATGAACTAGCAGATCATGTAGCTTTTGGAAAAGTCCACCAATTTTTTAAAATTAAACAGTATCTAAAGATTTGCATCAAAGCGTTTTTTTTTTATAGTGATTTTAATCACTGTCAGATATCATTATACTTGATCCATCTATACCACGTCACCACTGTGCCGCGACCCCCCTGTGCTGGGTTTTTTTTTCTCAGTTTTCTATAATGCGTTATGCATAATATATGATAATATTTAAATGACATCGTACTGACAGTCTCTAACGGTCTAATAATACGATAAAAATAGCAGTATTATTACGCTTAAGAATTGGTTTAATTCCTTAAATGTTTGTTGACTTGAAGATCAAGTTAAAAAAATGTTATATATTTTTCTTTTAACAATTTATCATATCGATTTTGATTAGTATTCTAAAATTATTAATATTTATATTTATTACATTATTACATACATCTTATTATATACAGCTTAGTTATTCTATTGCTTAGATAATTTTCAAAGAAAATACTTGAAACTTAATTAAATGTCATCGTAAAGAGGGAAATTATTGATTTATAACAATATTGAAATGCGGGTTTCTTTTAAAAAAAATACTTTTGTTAGTTCTATACATTTTTAAAGAAGGCGAAGATGTATACATCTAATATTTTAAATTAAAATTTTTTTAATGTTAAACGGTCATTTCACATAAAACATTTTTCCGTAAATTCTTTTCACTAGAGTTTATAGTTTAACTGTATTTGAGTAAAATACCTTTACTGTGGCATATGAGCCACTTCCGATACTTCGACCGACCGTATACCCATGACTTTCTAAGACACTTAGTTTTTTCTCTTTTGGTTTACCACTATCTTTTGATTTATTTTGAGCCTCACCTCTAACTTTATTTGTAGTATTTGGTTTACTGGTGGCCGTATTTTCATTAGACATCCAATTCAATTCCCGAATATAAGTTTTCAATTATTGTAGTATTTGTGTTTAATTTTTATTTTAATTAATTAAAATATTAATTTATAATAATTTATATTTGTATGTCATTCTGTTACTAAGGTGTGTTTGTAGTTGAATTTTTTTTTAATTGGTTACGATTACTCATGACTAAAAATAAAAACTGTAAGCGTTAATGCATTTATGAATACCACGCTGAGTGAATCCAACATACATAATTTATATGTTTTTATACGTCATTTAAATGTTATTCAATAAACTGAATGTTAAAAAAAATATGCTCTCATTTTTATATTTTAAACACAAAAATTGTATATAGCTTATGAGGTTAGTTTATGGTTTTTATGTATAGCAAGTTATGCTTAGTAATTTTCCAGTTTGTTAAATCATCATTACTTGTATTTTTTCTGAGATGAGGTGCAAAATAATTATACTCAGTGTAGTAATTAGCTAGTACTCTATTACTTAATTTGATTTGTATTTTATTAATTAGTATTATTAATCGTTATCCCAATAATTATTTTTTCCTTATACTTGCCATTAAGAAACGTTTTCTTTTATAATACTATTGGATTATTATGTATTACTCACTAATTATACATTTAAGGACTATTATTTTTTGTTTACTATTTATGCACGTGCACTTTTGATTATAAATTAATTAGAATTTTTAATATTAAGTATATAAGTAGAAATTGTATTGCAGTTTTTGTAATTTTAAGATATAAAATATTGTGCTAATTGATGCAAACTTTACTTGTGATTTCAATGAATGTATCGTGTACTTTTAGGTACTGTTTATCAGTCGCTATTACTTCTTATTTGATATTGTTTTGTACTAGGCAACTAGTCCGTTTGACGGCTAGTTGTGTACCGCAATAAATTGCCGTCTTGCTTTAAGTCTATTTAAGATTACTATAAGAGCAGATGAAAAGGGTAATCTGGGTGGATGCTGGCTAACCGCACATCCAATAAATAATGCGTTGATAATGATTTTAAAACAAATATATTAACTTTTCAATAAATGGGCATAAGGAGAGTCCTTATTGCTAAAATGGCCGACAAATATATAAAATAAATAAGACAAACAATTAAAACGTAAAATAGTGAATAATGGCGGTGAATTGTGGACTGTAAGTGTGCGTTGAAATACTGAAGACGTGAACGATGACATGTGATGTGCGACTAGGGTCATTTACACGGATAGACAAGTACAAAGCATGTGCACAAATGACCTTGCACGTCCGGATATTACGGTTCCCTGACTACACCCAGAGAAAAACCTCGATCTATATAATAAATTCATTGTTCAATTTGATAAATATATCATTACTATTGAATCAATGATATATTTATCAATATGATATTTTTTTTCTTGTCTTGAACAATAATTATTTATAAGAATAGTTATTTTGTTCGTATTAATAAAAAATTATCATAAATCCTTGATAAAATTTCTCTTTCAATTTTGATTGAGGTTTTTCTTTGGGTGTAGTTGTTGGAAACGTAGCATTAAACGATATCAGATGGCAGATGGTGACACAAGGCTGTCGCATAAGAATTAAAAACTTCAGTGGACAGGGCCAACCATTGAAAGGGTAGGGTACACAGGTACGAATAACTCAAGAGAGCTCAGGATACAACAGGAGTGCAAAACAGTAATAATATGACGCATTATGGCCGATTAAACAAACACAAGTAGTGGCATTTGCTTTGTATATGAAAGAGAACGCACAATTCATCCATTGAGGATGGACTGTGCACGGTTGGGTTGATACATAGACCGTCGATATGGCGAGGGGGTAAGTAAAGTAAAGACGCTAGAGATTAGCTGTGACACGATTTAATGTACTCAACTGTATTTGTGACAACTGCTCCACTAAGTTTTTGTTAAAGGCGCTCTTTACCAAATTGATTTTATTACTATGATGGTCACTGTATGCTGATACGGCATCAGTTTATTGTGCTCGGAGTCGGTGGCGTATATCCACAACATCATCACTTCGACGACGGAAAGAAGAATCAATGTAGTATTGCAGCAGACAGACGTAACGCGTGGTCATTGTTGGACTTTGAGCCACCGACATATCGTACCCGGTGATACTCCGTCAAACTACAATTTATTGATATTAGTAGGGCGGTGATTGATAAAGATGGCGTAGGTTGTGGTGTTTCTAGGGACGTATTCAAGGGGTGATGACCTCCTCTTCTGGACCAGTGTTATCAATATTTTTTATTGCCAATATTTACGAAATATGACTTAAAATACTTTTTTTGGTTATTACTTTGTTTACTAGTAAAAAAATTGTTTGTAACATGCTTACCGCAGTAGAGAAACATCAAGCAACCCGGCACCACAAAATGAGTTCAAAATACGTCCCTAGGTGTTATCTCGTATATTACGGAGTGCCGGGGCCCGCTTTAAATTTAAAATTCCCATCAAAATGGTTTTTATGATAGTGATGATAATCATTGACAGATATACAAGTATAGACAATTTTATACTTGTCCCAATTATGACGAGACCCCACAATTCTGGATTTTTTTCTATGCAATTACACTTAATAAATACAATAAAGGGACTCAAATATTGACTTTTTACTTCACAAATTTATAATCAATATATTTTACTCCTAGAATAATAAAATTGCACAATTAACTCAATTTCATCAAAAATGGACTTAACTCATTTTTGTACTAAACATTAAAGTGTTCATTCAATTATTCATTAAATATTTTTTAAGCACATGAATGACTACTATGTTATGCACTTAGTGACTACCTTAAGTAATATACAATCATTTATATTTAATTTAATTTTCAGTTTTGTTGTAATATTTAAATGAAAAAAAAACAGTCTGTTGTTGATTTATTTAATGAAACTTAGAATGTCATCCTATATTATTATTGTGTGACTTATAAAATTTTTTTTAACTTCTTAAAAATAATATATATATATTTTTTACATTTTAAAAAGAAGAAAAATTTAATAATTAACAAAACATACTAGATATTGGAGGTAAAATTGTTCATAATGTTAATATTTGGTGTTAAAATTCATCCACTTAAAAATAATTTTAAATATTACTTCATATCATGAACAATATAATTTACCTAATTTTTGCATTAAAAAAGTTCTATATCTGGCTTATTAGTTATTATCATTTTGATTTCACTTTAATTTTTTATTGATAGATTTTTGAATATACTTATTGTTGAACTGTTTATCTAAATTCAGTTAGGCAAAAAAACAACATGTTTATTAAATACTATTTTTCTAAATAAAGTATTGTGGATAGGGTATTCTTATTTAAAATTTTTATTAATATCAACACGTAACTTATCTTATAAAGTAATATTTTTTAGATCTTATCCGTTCCATCCTAACAATAATAAATTATTTTTTTTTACTTATTTATTCATCATTATTATTGTTATGATAGAGTTAAATGGATCAGAGTAAATCTACACGGGATAGATTCAAATACTAGAAATTATTGTTTACTCGTATATTATTCATGTAAAACATTAAATCTATAATTTAGAGCTTATCAGTTATTTTTATTTTTTATAATGCGCAGGACAATTTTTAATAAATTTAATGAATTAATTGAACATTTCTCATTCGAAAACTTTAAATGGTCCCATGATAATGAAGTAATCAAAATGATGTTTCAATCGTACTATGTTATAGCAACTCAAACTTGTATATTCTTAGATGTTTTGTTTTTATTTTGTTGGAACTCACAAGGTTGGAATGTTATTCATATCAACACTATTAAAATACTAGCTTACAAATTGCAATGTGAATTATTTAAAATGAGTAATACTATGATTAACATACTAGATAAATTCTTACAGCGAAACACCCAAGAAATTCGAGAGCTAGTAACATGTTTGAAGTTAAAGGGCGATGCTTATGTGTGAGTTTTAGTGATTTTTCTATTTGTATTATTAAATGGTTTAATAAATAATTCAACAAAATGATAGTATAAAATTATTATTTAAAAAATCGTTAATGATCTCTTTCAGTACATTGTAAATAACATTTTAAATGAGAAAAATGGGCATTGTTTTAATTGGCGTTAGCGTTATTTGTAACTGTATTTTTTTTTAAAAAGTTTTTTTAGAACTAGAAATGATTTATTCTTTTAAGTTACTGTTCGTTGATTATTATTTTTTTATTTCTTCTTTAACCATAGAATTATATGGGATGTCTTTTGTGACGATCATGCTATTAAAAATGCTAAATTTTGGTATAATGAAGCAATTTCTATATGCAAGTGGAACTTTGAACCAACAGATTCGTATCTCATTCTAATAGCTCTACAATATGCTAAACTGCTGTATAGAGATAATCGTTTATACGAAGCGGTAGCTTTGTTACGAGGAGTTTTATGTTCAGCTGAAAATCATCTAGATAAAATAAACATAAAAAGTGACAACGAACTAATTTTGTTGAATTGCTGTAAGAATATTTTATCGGATTTAAATCGTTTGTTGTGAATAAGTTCCTAATTTGTGTTCGGGTATATATAATGATACCATTAAGTTAGAACATATTAATGAATTTTTTTTCTAGTTTAATTGTCAAAAAATAAATAAGATGAAAATAAGGGATGAGGAAATGGATGAATGATGTTAGATTATAATTTATGATAGCTTTGTTATAAGATGAAAGTAAAAGGATATACGGTATATGATTATGGATTATTTTGAATAATAAAATAAAATAGTAATAGCTACATATTGTTTTGTCGTAAAATGAAAATTAAAGGGAGATGGTATTCGAATAATAATATTGTAAATATATTATTTTTAGCTTCGATGCGAAGCTGAGAAGGTATTAATTTTACTATTATGTGTTTTTTTTTTTTTTTTTTTTTTTTTTTTTTTTT
>NW_026099573.1:7683092-7711126 GCF_025091365.1 Daktulosphaira vitifoliae | reverse complement strand
TTCCCTCGTTCCCCGCAAATGGGGGAAATATCCAAAAAAATTACAAATTTAAAAATCGACAAATTTTGTCATTTTTTTCACTTTTTTTTCTTAAAACTTCCATAACTTTTTGAAAAATAAACAAATCAACATAATTTTTTTTCAACTAAAACCTTAGATATTTTCCTTTCATTTGATATAATTTTTTTGAAAATTTAACACTTAACCTGCTCATGGGGGGGGATTTAAAATTGCAACTTTTTTACAAAAACTAACTTTTTCAACTTAATTTTTGAAAATGTTCCGGAAATACTGCGTCCTTTAAACATATATCAAATTAAAGCTTATTTTATGTACTATAAAATGAAAAAAAAAAATTTGTCCCGACACCTTATCTTCTATGTGCAAATGGCTGTCGAAATTATAAAAAAAATGTAATATTTGCGATAAAAATCACCTTTTATAACGATGTTTTTTGTACTTAAAACTGCCATAACTTTTTCAAATATTAACTAATCAAAATAATATTTCTTTATATTGAAACCTTAGGTAATTTTCTTTCATTTGATATCATTTTTTTTTGAAAATCTAACACTTATTCTGCTCACGGGGGGGATTTAAAATAGCAACTTTTTTACAAAAACTAACTTTTTCAACTTAATTTTTGAAAATGTTCCGGAAATACTGCGTCCTTTAAACATATATCAAATTAAAGCTTATTTTATGTACTATAAAATGAAAAAAAAAATTTGTCCCGACACTTTTTCTTCTACATTTAAACGGCTGCCGTAGTTAAAAAAACACTATTTTTGTGTTAAAATTTTCGATTTTCGATTTTAAATTTTCAACTTAAAAATGCTATAACTTTTCGAAAAATGTATATATCAGCACAAATTTTTTTTTTCTAAATACATTATAAGTACATCTTTCATTTGACATAATTTTTATTATAATTGGACAAATTCCCCTTATAAAGGGGGCGTTCAAAACTTGAAATATTGTAAAAAACATAGATCTTTTTCAACTGAACTTTTGAAAATGTTCCGGAAATACTGCGTCCATTAAAAATACATTAAATCAAAGGTTATGTTATATACTATCAAATGAAAAAAAAAAATTTGTCCCGACATCTCATCTTGTATGTGCAAATGGCTGTCGAAAATTAAAAAAAAATGTAATGTTTGCGATAAAAATTACCATTTATAGGGATGTTTTTTGTACTTAAAACTGCCATAACTTTTTCAAAAATGAACAAATAAAAATAATATTTTTTTGTATTGAAACCTTAGATATTTCCCTTTCATTTGATATAATTTTTTTTGAAAATCTAACACTTATTCTGCTCACTGGGAGTATTTAAAATAGTAATTGTTTTACAAAAAATAACTTTTTCAACTTAATTTTTGAAAATGTTCTGGAAATACTGCATCCTTTAAACATATGTCAAATTAAAGCTTATGTCATGTACTATAAAATTAAAAAAAAAAATTTGTCCCGACGACCTATCTTCTATGCGCAAATGGCTACCGTATTCAAAAATATGCTATTTTAACAAATTTTTTTTTTTTTAATTAAACACTATCTACAGATTTGCATCGAAGCGTTTTTTATGATAGTGATTTTAATCACTGTCAGATATCATCTATACTAGACCCACCTATGCCACGACCCCACTGTGCCGCCACCCCACTATGTTTTTTTTTTTTTATAATATAGATAATTGTGTTGAGGTAGAATTTTACGACTCTTGAAGTTTTATCGATTATACTATATACAGGAAATAATGTGGGTTTCTTTAAATTGAAACTGTCCGATTATTGATCGCCAAACTTTGCTAGCTGAATTAATAATTTTTATATCAATAATAAATATAAATGAAACATTCGCATTGCAAACATGTAATTTTTACGTGTTTAAATAAAATATATAGAACCTGAGTATAAGAATCAATGCCTAGTGATACGCCACAAACTATTGTTTTATCAATAGTATTTAATCGCTAGATATGTTAAGGTAGATTTTCCAAATGCACATATAAATATAGACCCTCAAATTGAAACATTTTAAAAATTCGTAATTGGAACAACTCATATAATAAAAATAAATATTTAATATTTAATAATTATTAAACATTCAAAATGTAAATAAAATAAAATAAAATATAAGGAAAATGATATAATTTTTAAAAAACGTTACTAATAAGAGAATAAGAAAAAAAGCCCAAGTGTGAAAAAGTTTCTTAATTAGAAAGAGCACAATTGCGTAACAGTCTGGTGCAGAGACGCGTCATGACTAGATTTTTAGAAAAAAATAAAGTAGCGAATAAGCCAGAAATTGCTCTTTTATAGGCCTGTAAAAATTTTTGAAAATTGATATTTTAGATTTAATTTAAATATACTTCTTATTGGTTAGTCAATTATACTTAAAGGAACATGTGTGAAATCAATTATTCTACTATTTGAGTAAGTATTACATAAGATTAATTCAGTCATATAAAAGTGTAATGTAGGTAAAATTTGGAAGGTTTTACTCAAACCCTTCTAATGCCGTATTGGGGTTGAAATATAACAATTTTTATAGAACCTTAATTATAGAACTTATTATTGAATATAAAAAAGATATTAACAAAAATACTCTGAGAAAAATAATAAAATATGATAAATTTTATAAAAAGTTGACATAATATTACGTAAAAATTATTTAAAATTAAGTAAATTAAGTAAAACAAAACTTGTATTATATATAATAAAAACATAATTATTTTAAAACTCGCACAACATAATGTCTATTTAAGATCAGCATTTGACTTCTAATATGTTCTCTTTAGTGTTTCTCTGTCACTTTGTGGATATTTTTTTTGGTAATCTTATACGGTCTAAACATTTAAATAAATTTATTGAATTTAGATCAATATGAAAATTATTAAATTATTTATTTGTAATAAAATCTGTTTTTGTTCTTCGTCTCTAGTGAATTTATTATTATAGTCCTCCATTAACTTGAATCCCTTCTGCTGTGTCATTTACTATTTTCAATAACTTTTTTATTTCCTTTCCTGTTTTATAATCTTCTTCATATTTTCAGTAAGCTAAATCAACACTTAAACATTTTTTTTGAAATTCTAAATTACTTAAAGATTTTAATTGATTTGAAAATTAACAAATAATTTGGTAGGTATTTGAATATAAAAGATCTTGGAATTATTTTTTACTAACTTTTATTTAATAAACATTTATTGGAACTTTCGAAAAAAAGCTCACTCTGTTTTTGGTTATTATAAACCGTAACTATTTTAAGTTTAATGATGCTACAACTTTAAAATACCTTTATTCTTCTTTTGTTACACGACATTTTGAATTTGCTAGTCTTATTTGGAAAACCGAGTTATTGAACTTAAATTGAATCTCTACAAAATAAAGTTCTTAGATACATATTATATATTTCAATATTACCAGACTAACTCATTTTCGTTATGAGAATATTCTTCAAATCTTTTCCTTCTTCCTCGCCTTAATCCCAACTACTTGGGGTCGGCCACCCTTATCCTAAACTTCCACTTGACACGATCTCCCACATCATTTACCCTCACGTCAGCTGTCCTCAAATCGCATTCAATAGCATCCCTCCATTTCTTTTTTGGTCTTCCTCTACCTATTCTTCCTTCAACATTCATATCCATAACTGTTCTTACAGCTTCCGATTCTTCTCTCCTCATAACATGACCAAACCATATAAGTATATTTTCTCTGATCTTATCCACGATTGACGTTCACCTATACTCCCTCTTATATCCTCTTTCCTTATCCTATCTTTTCTAGTCACTCCACACATTCATCTAAGAATTCTCATCTAGGCACTACTCTCTTTTAAAACGCCTAATACTCTAAACTATACATTATGGTTGGTCTAACTACAGTCTTATATAACATACGTTTCAGCCTCATTGGAATTCTTTTATCGTATAAGACGCCAGACGCTACTCTCCAATTAAACCACACGTACTTAATTCTGTGTCTTGCAATCTCGTCAATACCACCACTCTTTTGCATAACTGATCCTAAATACTTAAAACTCTTCACCTCTCCAATCATGGCCTCGCCTATTGTCACTGTCCTCCTCATTTCACCTACCTCATGTTCTCCTTTGTCAAACTCGTACTCTATATACTCTGTCTTATTTATACTTATTTTTAAACTCTTTTCTTCAAGAGCTGATCTCCACACCTCTAGCCTTTGATTAATTTCCTCCCTATTTTCTCCTATTAACACTATATCGTCAGCAAACAACATGCACCACGGTACCTCTCCTTGTATTTCTCTAGTAATTTCATCCATCATAATAGAAAAAAAGTGAGAGCTTAAAGCAGAACCTTGGTGCACTCCTACTCTTATCCGAATACCTTCTGATATTCCTCCTACGCTTTTTACCCTGGTACAAGTGCCATCATACATATCTTCTATTATATTAATGTACCTTCGGGACTACTTTTCTCATTAATGCCCACTTTAAAACCTTTCTTGATACTCTGTTATACGCTTTCTCTAAATCTATAAATACCACACACAGCTTTTTCTTCTTTTCCCTACATTTTTCTATTAGTTGCCTCACACAAAATACTAGCTCCATTGTTGACTTACCGGGCATAAATCCAAATTGGTTTTTAGATACCGATGTCTTATTTCTTATTTTCTTATCTATTACCTTTTCCCAAATTTTCATACTGTGACTCATAAGCTTTATGCCTCTATAATTTCTACACTTCTGTATGTCTCCTTTACCTTTAAATATCGGCACCACAATACTATTTCTCCATTCATTTGGTATTTTCCCTTTTAATAAAATTTTATTTAAAAGTTCCTTCAACCATCTTATGCCATCACCGCCTAATATTTTCCATACTTCTACTAGCACTTCATCTGGTCCTACTGCTTTATTCTTTTTCATTGGCATCAAACAGCCTCCCATACCTCTTTCTCACTAATTAAATCTACCAGTCCTTCATTCCACGAGATATCCTCTAATGTCTCTTTTGGGTAATCCTCATTCAATAATTTTTCAAAATACTCTTTCCACCTTTTTTTCACATTTTGATCACTCAAGAGTACCTTATTATCAACACTTTTTATACAATATGAGAATATTCTTCAAATATTAAATTTAAAAACTTTAAATGATGAAAATATTATTTTAATGCCTTGTTTCTGGAAAAGTTATAAAAAAATGATATTGAAGATCCCTTCCTTCTAGTCTAATAAACTAACCCTTATTTAACACAACATAGAGACCTCGTCTACATTCCACTATCATCTAAAAAATATTTTGCATGTTCTCCCATTAATTTAATTTAATCTGCTGGTAATACGTTATCTTTTAGCTATTTATTTACAAGTTAGCTTGTTTAATATTTTTGTTGTTGTTTTTTTATTAGATGATGTGAGAGATCTTTAAAGTGGGAGTATAGAATAAGGCTGGCCGACCCCAAATAGTTGAGATTAAGACGAGGAATAAGAAGAAGAAGTTTCTTTATTAATAAATTCTTAATAATGTAATTTTTGTAATCTCATAAAAATTAATATTATACTTAAAATTGTAAATTTAGTAATTTTTATATGTTAGCTCCGATGCAAAGCTGAGAAGATGTTAGTTTTACTATGATGTGTTTTTTTTTGTGTCTGTTACCACTATTACTCAGCTCTCACCAAACCGATTTTTTTCAAAGATATGTCAAAAGATCACAAATCGAAGACATAAACCTCAAAAAAAAAAAATACAAATTTAAAAATCGCTAATTTTCGAAATTTTTTCAATTTTTTTTACTTAAATCTGCCATAACTTTTTTAAAAATAACCAAATTAATATAATTTTTTTTTGTAGATGCATGATGTATTTACCTACCATTTGGGATATTTTTTTTTATAAATCTGACCCTTTACCTGCCCACAAGGGGGGATTTAAAATGACAACTTTTTCACAAAAAACTAACCTTTTCAACTTAACTTTTGAAAGTGTTCCAGAAAGCCTGATACTTTTATATATATCTTAAATTAAAGTTAATGTAATATGCTTTATTATGAAAAAAAAAAAAAAAATTCGGACTTTATTTGTTTCACGGTGAAAATGCTATTTTTGTGTGAAAATTCTCGATTTTATATTTTACATTTTTAACTTAATAATGCTATAACTTATTGAAAAGTGTATGGATCAACACAATTTTTTTATGATAAATATTATTTCATTGGACATACTTTTTTTTTAATCAGATCATTTCCCTTTATACAGGGGTGTTTCAAAACTTAAAAATACCTATAGAAAGTAGAACTTTTTCAATTCATTTTTAATTAAAATATATTTATTGATTATTCACATATTTACTTTCTTATAAAATATTGAACATTTTTTAAATTTGTAAAGGGCAAAACTATTTTGTTTAAAAAAAACTATAATATTATAATAATAAACTTATATTATTAAAAATATTAAATTAATATTATTTTTTTTTAATGGGAATAAATAGTTTTAAATTTATAAAATTATAAACAATTTTATTTTATATCTTATTATATAGATTAATTTTTTAATAGTATTTTATTGTTAAAAACATGTCTTCGTTATTCTATTTTGAGACATAAATTGGCTTTTATAGAATAATAATATACGGATATCTTATTTTTAATTTCATTAAAATGAAATTTTATTAAATATAGTTATGAAATTAATAAATTGTAAAAAGGGGCGATATTATGGTAAATAATTATTTTAATTATAATAAAAATGTATGAAGTAATGTTGAATAATAAACGAAAATATTAACAGTTGCTTTATCTTGCATCTTCATCTGCATGGAATTCCTAATTACGAGTATTTCGAAATACTTTTGGAGGAAAATCAAGGAATTCAGTTAGAATATTATTATATAATAAAACACTTAAAAATTTGACAATGCTGGAAAAATTACTTAACGATGTTCGTTTTTCAAAAATTTTCATTTTAATGAAAATGCTTGGTGACATTATTTTGGGAAAATTATTCTTGAAAAAAGTTTTTTAGCACTCCGTGAGCGTTACATCTTTTTGTCAAAAATATTCATTGCCGCTAATGTTTTTTAATTAAATATTGATTTAATAATTTTCAATCTTTACCGAAGCTCTTAGCCTAATTTGTTATGAAATAGTACAGTTGTATTAAGGGAACTCAAACTTTGTTCTACCGAAAAAATATTCTCTATCTAAAAGAGTATCAATAACCTTTCATTAAGCACAATTATATCTAAGCATTGTTGATGCTGAATTTATCAGTTATTAGGTTATATTCTACTATGCGTGTCCCAAGCTCGACTATATTAGAACACGAAAAAGTGAATAGTTATTTAATCTTAAGTGTGGTTGTAATCATACATAATTGAACGCAGATTTTCACCTAATATTAGTTTAGGGTTTATTTCAATTATATTTATGAGATTTAAATAATACAAGTTTATAATGTTAATGTGACTAGCATCTTTATTGATTTAGGAATACTTTTTATAGATAAGATTGGATTCAAATTTATCTAAACCTGTAAGGTATTAAACGAAGAGACTAGATATTTTTATCATAATGTTTTATATATCTTATTTTGAACTGTATAGATGTTCAACATAATATATTCAATTTATTGGTTAGATGTAGTTGATGTAATTTCAAAAAAACTCAAAATCGACTTCTGACTATTATTTAACATCACTATATTGCAATTAAACTAACTGCAATACTGCCGTGATAAGCAAAAAAAGGATAACTCCAGTCAACATGATTTTTCAGGAACGCAAAAAAACATTTTTAACAGTAAATCAAGATACCCTTTTTTCCCAATGTATGAACATAAGTCAAAAGACGATAACTCCATTATTTTTTATGTGATATACCAAGTTTTTGTTTAGTATTTGGATTTACCGTGTTTTCGCTGACAAAACATCAAATATATTGAACTTACCGTATATTTTCTTATTTTATATTTCAATTTTAGATGGGTTTTAATAGGAAATATGCTATTTTTACATCAAAAATCGGCGTAAAACCACTAAATTTACCTATAGAAACAAAAAAAATTTTTTTTTAATTTTGGAGTTATCCTGTTTTTGCTTAGCACGGCAGAATACTCGTTTATATGTACATAATTTTCAATGTTTAAATTATGTTGTTTATTTCA
The DNA here is from genome assembly GCF_025091365.1 of Daktulosphaira vitifoliae. Classification (NCBI taxonomy): domain Eukaryota; kingdom Metazoa; phylum Arthropoda; class Insecta; order Hemiptera; family Phylloxeridae; genus Daktulosphaira; species Daktulosphaira vitifoliae. The sequence goes on along the minus strand of NW_026099573.1, from coordinate 7,702,960 downwards.
TAGTTATAATATGATAATTAATTTTATCACCTATTTTTATTTCATGTATGTGAAAAATAATATATATTTTTCTATATTTATAATTTAGATTAATGTATAAATGTATATAAAAATATTTAATTTGTAACATAATCTTAAAGTTGTGTTGCGAAAGTTAAGAAAACAATATTTATTATTAGAGAGTAATAGATCTCTAATGATTAATATTTATATTTTTAGTTTATTATTATAGTTAATTAATTATAAAAGAGTATTTCAGTTCATACTTTACTTCATTTAGTAAATTTTGTTATTCAGGAACTGCCTTTGAAACGTGTAAAATATAGAAATGTTTAAAAATATTTGTTTGTAAAAAATGTTTGTACCTAACTAGTATCCGGACGTATTTCCGGGTCTTCTAAAGTCAGCCATTGCTGTTATATGACATTCTCTATTTTTGTGAATAGCTGTTACAGCTGAACCTCCTCTAAATGTCAATCGGTTCACTGGGTGACCGATTTCTTTCAATTTATTCACCACATTCTAGAAAAATCAAAAGTAATGCAGTTAAATGTTATTTATACATGTTTTACTTGATAAACAATTATAAAAGGCGATAGTGATAGAAAAAATAATAATGGTGGTTATGTTAAGCTGTAAGCAGAATATATTTTGGATATCTACCTTAAGAAGACCATATTCATAATCAATTCTCATGGGTATCAGTTGATGATAAATTCTCGGCTCATCTATAGCTTCTTTAAGCGTTTTATTGTACCACATCGTTAAAGCAATAACCTTAAAAAATAAAAATATATAAAGTTAATTCACTTTGATTTTACTCACAATAATATTCTTGTAATCTAATTTTTTTTTATTATAGGGTACAATAATTTTGGAGGACGGCTTATGTATGCGTAGATGATGTGAGAAATCATGTCAAGCGGAAGTTTAGGAGAAAGGTGACCGACCTCATGTAGTTAGATTAAAGGCGAGGAAAAAGAAGAATGTTACAATAATTTGTAAGTGGGATTACATTTTTGGTGTGCTACCGATTTAATAATAAATTTTACTCACATAGGCTGTAGCGAGTGTAATTTTTGATCCTCCAGCTGCTCCAAGGGCAAGTATTACGTCTCCTTTATTATCGGTAATTATTGACGGACACATTGAAGACATTGGTCTTTTACCCGGCTGAATATAGTTAGCAGGAGATGAAGGAATCCCAAAGGAATTTCGAATTCCCGGTATTGAAAAGTCATCCATCTCGTTGTTCATTATTATACCGGTACTCTTTGACATAACACCGGAACCGAATCTAAATCAATTTTTTTAATAAAGGTACAGTCTGATAAAAATTGGATTTTTTTAAATCTCAAGAGGTTTTTCATTTTGATTAAAATTAATGGGTAGTGCTAATGCTATTTATTTAAGTCTAACTATTTTATTTTTTGCCAAAATTAATTTTAAAGAAAATTATGTCTTAGAAATACTAACTATATTTCAGAGGCTACAGTAGCTCTTTTTAAAATCCTGCGCGGAACGAAAAATTTCGACCTAATCTGACCTACAAATATTATAAATAAGTCTAGGTCTAACGCATTTATACTTTTATGGAGCTGAATTGACCCAATACAAAAATCCGAAAATATACCCGATTTGATGCTATTTTGAAAACAATATTAATTAATTTTAACTACATTTCAAATAAAAAATAAAATTGATTCTGTGACAACGTATTTTACAGGTTACATAGTTTTATTGGACGTTCATATTGTTTATATTGTAATTCTTTAAATATAACAATTGCATTTTTAAATATTTTTCTTACTTCCAAGAATCTTCTGTGAAAGTTATTCCTTTTTAAAATACTATAAATTGTCAAATTTAGACATCGAATTTGCAAAGATGTTAAAAATTTAATTTAAAGAATATTGAAAGCACAATACAACCTCTATCTATTTAAATGTTAATAACTTCCGAAATACTGGTCTAAAAGTTCGTTATTGACCAGTCATTTTTTCAATTAGATTATTATTTACTAAATAGTTAGCTAAATTTTTATACTGTTCTTTGAAAAAATAAAGTTGTCATAAGAGATAGACAAAAAAAAAATACTTCATTATTGATAAATTGAAAAAATAAAAAATAAAAATATTATTTTAATTTTTCAATTAAACATGTAATTCATAATAAAAGAATTACTCTACATAATAATGAAAAATACTATTATGAAATTAGCAGTAATAATAATGGTTAAATTTACATTGTGTTTATTGTGCTAGTAGCAACAACTGCGTTACCCATAGCGTCTAATACGACTACATTTGCTGTGCCATGGTCAATTGGTATGTCGTATTCAGCTCCATAATACTTAGGGTTCAGTGATGTGGAGTAATCATTAATTTTACTTTTAATGTTTTCTATGTACTGGTCAGACTTGATTTTTTTAAAAATCTAAAGGTAAAAATTATACGTAAAGAACTTTTAATATATATAAATTGTTTTTAGCGTTAGATTTTATTATAATTATTTTTCATAATGATGGTCTATTAATCGTTATACTTTTAATCTCTTAATAAGGTTCTCAAAAAACCAGGCAAAACATATCGCCATTTATATGTAGTATAATATATTATGTTGTAGACAATGCTCTACTGATTCCATATACTTTTTTCATTTAGTGGTAACATTTTTTTATAACGTGTTATCAATGATTAAACTTTGTGTTGGTCTAAATGGTTATAATATAAACATGGTCTAAATGGTTATAATATAAACATGGTCTAAATAATCATGGATGTAAACAATGGTTGTTAAGAAAAAATGCATCGTCAGCTCTATTTAATTAAATGAGTAGTAAGCGAATATATAATTACTGTGTTTAAAGACATTAATTTTTTTTAATTTTAACGTACATGCCCAATGATTGCCCAGTGACGATATTGCTATTGACTTTAGTAATTTGTAATAAACAAAAAGAATAGAAGATGGGGTATAGAGTAGGAGGTAGTATAAAGTAGGGTAAAGTAGGATGGGTAGTAATGGAAAGTATGAGTGTCTAGATGTACTGGGCACGGACAATAGTAAAATGAAATAGAAAGGGACTCGGGGTATGTATGCCTATAGAAGCATGTTTGACATATATGGGTAAAGGTGAAAAATCAACGAAAGGTTACTATTTAGCTCCCGCACAAAAATGTATACACGAATTTATATGAGTCGTGAGTATTGTATTCCTTTACACTGTTATTTCAGTCAGTTTAATTCCGACAACCTATCTCACTTTAATTGTTTATTACTAAAAATCCTTCGGTGAAGGGTTTCTTATAGATTTGTTACATAAATAAATGTTTTCACTTACCTCTAATTATCCAGATAAGACAGATATTCTGTTGAGATGAATCATGTAGTTGATGTCACTATTGTCGATACGTATGTATATGCGTTGATATACGCATTTGAAATTATACGACTTAAGTTATTATTAACTCGCGTGTAACTATTTCTCTAGTACAACTCTATATTAAATCTATTCAAGGTGGAACTTAAATTTATTATACGTTTAGTATTTTATGTAAGACCTTTTTGTATATTTATGTGGTATACTCTTTGACCTTGAGTGTAGTGTTTTACACTAATGTATATATAATTTAATAATTTATAAAACCAATAAAGAAATTCTAAACAACATAACTATCCTGTGTAATTAACTATTTCCAAGTGGCCATCGTCTTTTTAGTCATCCATAGAGTGATCTAGGGTAGATGTGAGCACAATTTAAGTTCTTTGCACAATAGATTATACTAGTATCTTACACTTCGTTTGCTCGCACTGTGGTTGAGTTCAGACTGGCTAGTCAATAAGTGGAATGACACTTTCTAATTACTTAGGTAATTAGTATAATATTTCGACTCCAATATAATTTGTACATCTTAGCTGGCTATGCCAACATGAGATATCAAACAATATTGTTATTTTTATGCAAAGACCTTTATGATATATGGCCTACTTCTTTTCAATTACCTGAAGGACGACCAAGGTTAGATACGACTTTATTATAGATTTATACACAATAACTTATGTTAGTGTCCTACATTCCGTTGGCTGAGATCAGACTAGCCAGTCGACAAGTAGAGAGACACTTTAAAGAGCATTTATAATTAGTTGGAATCTTGACTATGATATTATTGTGCTAGTACTCTGTCCAGTTAGGTTGTGGCGCTTCATTAAGTAATAGAACACAATGCAATCTAATCATGTATTTTTTGAAGTGTGTATATATATAAGAAATAAATAAAACAACTACAAATATTTTTATGAGCTGGAATATTTTTATCACCAAAGGTATTTGATTGGAAATAAGAGGAATAATATGTAAACAACGATGTAGAATTAAAATAGAATTGTAACCCAGAGCGAAGTATATAATCACGCAGATTCCATTTATGTATGTTGATGGAGAACTCTAGAGAGGCACATAATCGCAGTTGTAGTTGAAAGCGAAAGTGAGCACTGGAGAGCACGTCAAAGCCTTGTCGTCACTGGAAAACGAGGATGTTTTTTGGGGAAAAATGATTTTTTTATTGCCCGAGAAACTGGTTTAGCGATCTTTGGTACAATTCTTGAAATATTTTTTTTTATATTTGATTTGTCAATCTTTTACGTGGGTGTTTTATGGAATGCGTAAGAGGGTGGTTGAATCTTGTGTAAGGGTATTATTTTTTTATTTATCTTATCCATGGGGAACACTGATTTGGTGATATGTTTTTATCAAGTATATTTATTATTTACTACATGTATTAAAATGTGATACTACAAATTTAGTGAATTAAAGAGTTCTTATTATATAAATACATTTATAATTTAATTAGATCCCTACTCGGTGATCTTTATAGGCTATATGGAGGATTATAAGGAATTGTTTAGAAAGATAACGTTTTAATGAGAGGATTTGAATGATTTTGGAGTCAGTTGTGGAATTTTTTTTATCTGAAGATAGCAGTTTGTTTTACATTAAGGATTAAGAATAATGTTATGGAGTTTAAGAAGAATATCTGGATACCATACTCTATTGAGAATTCGTGAGATATCAAGCATTACAGAGGAGCAATACAGTTTGTGTTACAAACTTTAGGAAATTAGATCAACTAAACATTGTACTTGATGAATTATGGAGTATTCTTCTCGGTAACTAAATTGATTATCAGGGATAATGTTTTTTCTTTAATGATTAAATCTATTCGCTTTAAGATAAGTTTTTGACAGAATTTTGAGAAAAAAGCTAAAAGACTTATAGGCCTATATGAAGACGGAAGGTCAGAAGGTTTATTATCTTTGTGTATGCGGATTATGAAGAAGAATTTTCATTGAAGTGAAGAGAATGACAAACGAAATACTGCATTAATAGTATAAGTCAGCAACATTATTGTTTTTTAGGAAGTTGTCGAGCAATCTCGGCTGTAATTAATTCGTAGACTAGGGTATTCCAATTAGAAAAGAACATATACAATTTTTAACTACGCCAGGAGAAAAAGATTTAGGTGGAAGATGCATAAGTAAAGGTACTGCTAGTAAATCGCTAACATTACAGTTCAAATACTTTTATTTTCAATTTACCTGATTGACTTTGACAAAGTTATGGTCACCTATACGAGTACGTTCGCCATATGCAAATTTATAAGCCTCTACTAATCGATGGGCATCTAAACCAGCGTTTGGTCCTGGCAATTTTCCATCAAGCAAGCGTAAAATATAGGCTAGTATTACACCAGAACTTGGTGGTATTCCAGCGTGCAGCCTATAGCCGTTCTTTAAATCCACGTTAAATGCTTCGTTGATTTTCACCCTGTAGATTGTAGAAGTATAATAATCTAATAATATAGTATCTTTTAATAATTATTGGCAGATACAATTATTGTATCTGTCAAAAATATCATTGCCGAACCATTTGATAATAAAATTTGTTTTATATTTTCTAAAGTTCCTTTCTGTTATCATTATGGTAGTATATATAAACTTACAGAGTGATTGGTTTATTATAAACTATTACTCTATTACTCGTAAATTATAATACAATATTGGAAAAACAAGTTTTGATTTCATTAACATATGATTGTTACAGTTACATATAATTCTTGATTTATCAGCTAATAATTACTTTTTAAGATCACTTATAAGTTAAATGGATGACAGCTTTACTTTGTTAAATAGCATAGTACATTTAACCAGTCATTTTTTTAATTAGATTATTTCTTATTTAATAATCTAGCTATTATTAATCTAGTACGATGCTATTTAAAAAAATAAAGTTGACACTTCTTTAAGTTATGAGAGATAATTTTAAAAAGTAATTATTAGCTTATAAGTCAAGAAATATAAGTAACTAAAAAAAACAAAGATTTTTTTTATTCATATTATATTTATTTTGAGAGTAATCGTGTGGTTTATGATAAACCAATCACTCTGTATTTATATATAAATATTAATTTTTGTATTTACTTGTAATTAGCCATATCCTCCGCAGTAATTATACCACCACAGTTTTTGATATCTTTCAATAATTTAGCGGTTAATTTGCCGTTGTATAAGGCATCTGCTCCATTCTTGGCTATGATACGCAATGACCTTGCTAGTTTTGGTAGCTTATAAATATCACCGGCTTTTTTAATGCGGCCCGTTTTATGGTCAACAAAATGATTCCTGTGATAATTTATCTGAACTTTATTTATATTCGATTAACATTTTTCAAACAACGGAATATTATTATTAACAATATCCAGGGAGCATAGTGTATCATTTAATTATCATATTAGCGCTGTTGGATGTTAGTTCCAGGATGGATAATCATATGGGGAATTAAACAGTGACACATGCCTTACCCCCTTACTAATTCCCATAGCCATAATGAAGTCGCGTCAGGTAATTAGTCACTGTAAAAATCTTGTCAAAGTATTGTTAGATAGAGCCGATCCCAAATAGTTGGGATAGAGGCTAATGAGATGATGACACAGAATATCCTACCAGTTTTTGACATCTTTAACCATTTTTGATTCTTCAAATGTTATGTGGTATTATTTTTTTAAATAATTTTTACAGTTTTTGACTACATAAGAAGCATATTTTTATCATTTGTATCTAATAATAAAAAAAATAATTTTTTTTAACTTCAAAATAGCAATTTTTTTACTCGTTCCTTAGACAAAAATTTGATGAGTCGATAATAACTTTAGAATAAGTACTTATTGAGTTATAAGTATTTTTATACACAGAGTACTGTAGTATATTATTATGCATACTACGTCCGCATTATATACTCACTCACTGTATTAAAATTCTTGTAACTTAATAATTTGTTATCTGCCCATCAAATTTTCTTGTGAGATAATACTATATGCTTGCTATAGAGGTAACAAAATATACAATTACTTTATAATTCTTAAAAATTCTTAAAAATTCTACATAAAATTTAATACTAAATTATTGAATATCAATTCCATACTAAAATTAATTACTATAATGAGTATTTGTTCATGTTTTGTACTTATAAATCATAAGACTTGTAATTGGAGTATAATTAAAAAAATATGAATATGCTTTTAAAAAAATCTAACAATTCCTTCTAGAAATTACACGTCATTTACAGATTTGCGTTGAAGTATTTTTTACGATTTTGATTTTAATCATTGTCAGATGTCATCTATACTTTTTCTAACTATGCCTCGTCCATATTGTATTGGATTTTCTTATCGTAAAAGTTATGTAACTTCATTGCTTGTATATTAAGTAGTTTTCACAGAGATAAAATATAAGTAACGTGTTTTATTATATCTTCTTCTTTTACCTTACCTTAATCCCAACTACTAGGAATGGCCACCCTTTTTCTAAACTTCCATTTGAGACGATGTCTTACTCTGACCTATACAACATAGTTGGTCTCAATACAGTCTTAAAGAAAAGACCTTTTAATCCCTTTGAGATTCTTTTATCGCATAAAATACCAGACGCTCTTCTCCACATGATTTATTCGCTATTAATCCTATGTCTCACATCCTTGTCAATATCATATTTCTTTTATACATATGTATCTTAAATATTTGACACGGTACCATGTTTACCTTAGCCGCACATTACGTTATTAACCTATATGTAAGTGTATCAGGATCTGATTCTCAAGTGTACTTTTGTCTAGTGGTAAGGTTTGTCTCTATGACACCTTTTCGTGAGTGTGACGCAGGTTCTAATTTCGTTCACATGATTTCCGGTAAATTTGCGATGACCGGCTTTTAAACTCCGGCGGCAGTGTCATATTTAAAATTGTACTCAAACTATAAAATCAATCAAAGAATAATAATAATGCAAAATATTTGCTAGATTAAAGATGCCAAAATTTGGTGGACACCTATTTATTTCAGATAAAAAGTTATAAGTTACATAAAAAAATTTGATTTGCATTAATGCTCACTTAATCGTAGTAGTATTTAGTATTAAATCTTCGAAACGCACCAGGTTATTTGCCAATCGTTCACTAACGACTATTCCTTGTTTGCAATGTTTAATTGTTGGTTCAAACAATTCTTTCCAAGGTACTCCACCACCATATTTGTTATAAGCGATCCAGTATCCTTTTAGTTCACCTGGCACGGCTATTGCCATTCCACCTGAATAAATTAATGTTAAATCGTGGAGTATTCGCCGACAGACTATCAGCTAGTTCATTGCACAAAATTAATTAAAACCGTTTGTTGTTATATTAATTATAAATCGTCGTTAGTAGATTGCTTTGTTTATAGTAATTGTACGTTATTAATAGTATTGTGTTAACAGGTTAAGTTTTGATAGCTGAATTAATTTTTAAGAACAAGGAAATATTTTGTCTTTGGTTTCAGTCTACTTGTGTATTTTGCGAGAATTGTAATTAGTGATCGCCAAAGTTGTGGTTTGACGATATCATTGCCTTCGCACCAATATCTTGTTTATACGATGCGTAGATAGTATTTATATTTTGTACTTAATTACGCTCACACTAATCGTTAATTATACTCTTAGTTTTACTATTTTTTTAGTTATGTTTTTATTATGTATATAATAAATGTACCTCGTTGAGCTTTCATAGGTTCGTTGGTATACATTGTTTTATTTGCAGCTGCTGGAGCAATTTCTCGCGCATTTATCTCTGTGGCCATTTTTGTAGTTCTGTTATAAATAGTCATAAGAATTCCTCCACCCAAACCCATGTATTCCGGACAAAAAACACCATCACAAATCAATGTTGCTATGATAGCGTCTATGGCATTACCTCCTTTCTTAAGTATATTGCTGTACATAAATCAATTTGTATTTAGATATTTCTAATAATATTAACATTTTTATTATATATTATTTTTATAGTATTAGATTATTTTCCTTATTGGACTATTCCATTGATATTTCAAATTTGACACAACTGTCATGATCTTTTGGGTATTTAATTTGTATCACTATATATTTTAGGATGGACTTAAAATTAAACTACCAATATAAATTTTAAAAAAATATGACCTCTATAAAATTGTGTTATTGAACATAAATATAATTTATATAATAAAAAGACTTGGCACGTAAAAAAATTTGTACATGTGTGTTGAAAATTTAAATAAAATTAGGATAATGTTAAAATACATTCATTATCAGGAAAATATGTTTGGTCTTCACTAATGAATAGACTTAAAGGACCCTATCGGTCATATTATTATGTGTAATTTATTACCGCCCGATGTTGGCGCATGGTTCTCCATTGGATACAACGGCCGCTTTCGAATAGACTCCCATTTTCATATTTGATGGCGGCAATGCGTATTGAACGTCTAATAATCCCGGTTCACTTGGTGTTTTAGCGTGATGAGAATAGACGATTAGTAAAGACACAAACACGGCAAGTACTGCCATACCTACTAAAAAATAAAATATTCATGATGTCAAATGCATTTTTTTTAAATAAAAATTCTTTAATATTATAAGTATTAACAGCATAAAAAATATGGCGTTAATATGCATGATATTTAAAGACAATAACAATGTAATATTGAGTATAAAATTAAATGGATCAAGTTCAAGTTACTCTAGATTGCAAAACATATTATTACTGACCAGAGAAGTATCCTTCGTCTTCTTCGTCGTGTGGCATTTATATTTAATCATAAGACTTTTTACGTTCATGCGTGTGTTACACTACTATGACTTTTGATATTACTGTTACTTATTTTTAAGCAACGATTAGCAGTTTTATGTTTTCAGACTTACATTATTTAAACATAATATATGGAACGCAATTATTTTTGTTTATTTTTCAATACTGTTACTGTGCATATTTTTTGTTAATTTTTATTAAACCATTTCATTTTTACCATTTGTATACGGCTTTAAGAGGCTAATTACTCTTGAAGACAGAACGGTTTTTAAACTGCGACTACATAAAGTAATTACTATAATCGCTCATAGGTATTTAAAATATAAATGTGTATAATTTTATATTAAAATACAAAATATGGAAATTTATAAATTGGTAGAATTTTGAAATTTTGATATTTATTATTGGTAAATAAATATTTTACTTTTATTTTTACCTCAACTTATTTATGACTAAAATCTAATTTGTCTAATTTGTATATTAGATCATCATAATTATATTTATTATTTATTAATATATTTATTGATTTTATTAAAAAACATTTATTATAATATTAACAGTAATTTTTATCGGGTGCTATAACTACAGAAAACATAAAATAAAATTAATTAAATCTTCTTTTAATTTTATGGGAATGCTTTGAAATAGTGGTTACTTATAAGTAGTTGACTAGAGTTATTTGTTTTGGGTAACCGCTCGTATTGTGCAGGTTTGAGTACTGAATTCAGACTCATAATACTTTACAACAAAATAATAAATAGTTGACCGTTGTTTATTTAGTATATGTCTATATTTTGGACAACTCGATGGTATTTTTAGTTATCGGTAATAGCTAGGATTTGGAATCAGTGACGAAATTCCATAAAAATTTCATATAAAAATTATAAAAAAGAAAATATTTTTATTATTTGTAATATTTTGTAAATTATTTTTTTCAGTGCTTCGTCCATTTATATTACTAAAGAAATGGGAGTCAAGATTTTTTTGCTTTAACTAGGACGTAAAATTTCTTCATATGTCATCACAAAACGAAACTAAGTATTCAGGCTGTATTAATATGAAGTAGTACTGAAGATACAATTTATTATACGTATAATAACTCACAATCTATGTCATTAGGTTTTAAATCTAACGGAGGACATAAAAAATGTATTAAGTTTTCAATTTTCACATAATTGTTTTGTTTTTTAGCACAAGCTGTTAGCCAATCTACGATTGCTTCAATGTTACTGTCAGGAATTTTTGGTCCAATGCCTGGGATGACATGTAATTTAGTTTCAATTACATCAAATTTTTCTGTTCCTGTAGTCGTTTTTTTGGGTTGTTTTAACGACTCTTTCGTTGAAACTGAGCTTATAGATATTTTTCCATAATCCATTTCGATATCTTCGGTCTCATCATTTTCAATTATTTGGTACTCGTCGACGATAAATTGTTCTTCTCCTATTGCTTGATCAATGAGTGATCCACTTCTAGTTGTAAGAAATTCCTGTTCATTTACCTTATACCCGGTTTTTTCAGTAATAGTTCTTGGAGATGTTACTGAAACTCTTGTTGATGAATCGCTCTGCTCATCTCTACTTGAATATTTCATTTCATCTGATATGCTACTTGTCTCGCTGCCAGTACTATCGGTACCTAACTCTATTGGTACGTCTTCTATCATTCTTTCTTCCATGTTTTTGTCCCCTAATGTTCCACAACCATCGCCTAAATCTGTACGAGACAATAATGAAAACTCTGACTCAGTAGATTCATTATCATCGGCTGTCATTGTAGAATCTTCAACTGGATTATCATTTATCAAAGCCATCATTACTATTATTTCTTTTTGTATTGGTATTTTTAAGTCATCGTCTGTAGATATTTGGACATTCTCTTCAGTAGCCTCATTATTATCATCGTGGGGCAAAAAAAAAGGGTCTTCATTGTCAGTTGTTTCATAATCACCACGCTCCATTCCAGATTCAATAGATAGTGAACTGTGTATGGTATTATTTTCGATTGAGTCTATTGATGGGGCGGGAATTATTGTCGATGCACTTGGAAATGATAAAAGGTCGTACTGAGACACCTCCATGTGCTTTTTTTCTATTGAATGTAAATTATCCAAAGTTTCACACATATCGTTTGTAATATGAGCTTTACTAAATTCTGCAGGTATTCGATCAGTATTATTTTGTTCTTTTATTCGGTTTATTATTTTTGATACTTCTAAGTTAGTATCTTTTATATCTGAGGACTCATCATCAATTTCTTGTGCCTTTTCAAATTCCTCCGATATAAAGCATTCATCACTAGGTATACTGTGTATATACGAATTTCTTAATTCTTCGTCGTACATTTCAACGTCTTCATTTCCTTCCGCGTCTAAACATTCGTTCTGCTCATCAAGGTTAGAACAATTTAATTTTGCCAAGTATGTATAAACACTCAAAAATCGGTCTAACGGAACACCTGTGTTTTGCTCTTCAGATAAAACGTCATACATAAGTAACATTGTATCTCGAAGTCGATTACTAAGATGTGCAGCAGCTATTCCTATAAATTCCAATGGGTTTATATCCCCGTGAAAGTGTCCTATGTCTATTATTTTTCGTAAAAGGTCTTTTTCTAAAGATAAGATAAGCCAAACTTTTTCAATTTTTTCTAATGGTTCCATTTTATTGCTCAATGTCAATGCCATAGCTTTCAATATTGTAGGACTTAATCGACCGGGTCCTAATTTGTAGTCTGGAACATCCAAATGCTGTCTTAGTGGAGGGGTTTCGTTGTTAGCTTTCATCTGAAAGTAAATTGCGGACCAGTATATCAAGTGTAATGGTTGTGCATGTATAGCTGCCTTTGACCATTCTTTTAACAAATTAGGCAAGTAATTCGGCATTTCCACTGAACCTGAAAAATCGGTTTCGCTTTTAATACCCACACATTTGTGTTTTACCATATTTTGCTAATTAAGTTTAATAAAAAAAAGATCGGGAACAAAAAATTGTCAAATTCAATATATTAATAATCATAACTTGCATAGTTACTCATATTGTTTATTATTCTATTCCTTTTCTTTATACTTTGTTTTAGAATAATTAAATGTTTCAGAAATAAGCTTTTAAGTGTAAATGTTTCAATCATATTTATTTTTTTCGGTAATTTAAATTTTCATAACATCTATTTATTGTATTATAAGTTATATTGGATTCATATAATGTTGGACCAATAAGTCTCAAATTTTGTTTATAGTGTAAAACATAAAAACAGAAAAGAAAGTGGGTGTAAAATAAAATAAGGGAAAGGGATTATTTAGGTATTTCTGGGGCGTTTAAGAGATTTAAGGTCGCGGGGTTCCGTGTATCACGAAGCGACGCGGAAATGTGTCATCATTCACCATCAATTAACTAATAGTATTACTAATCACCATGTGAATAACATAACTCCTAGGAATTTTTACTTAAGTTTTTTTATTTATTTATACTATTATTTTTTTCTTAATATTATTTTATTACAAATATTGTTATCTGAAAAATTCTTAACATTAAGTAAATAGTTTAAACAATTGAGTAATGATGACAATAGTTGACTCGATAAGTTACTTCCACTAAATCTTCCTACCAATTAATTTGTTTAGACATCTTTTACTATTAACACATATTATAAAGTTTTATCTATTATAAGTTATTAACGTTTAACATAGTTAGAAATGAGAAGTTAATAGTTATATTCATCTAATTGTTTTAATAGCAAAAAATGAATTTTTAAATACAGTAATCAAATATTTTTAAAATTCATCATCTATTTGTAAAAAAATTTTTATTGATAAATAATAAATATTACACTAAGAATGTTTTTTTTTTTCGAAGGTTTGCACAAATTTTACTGAAACTGCTCGTATTTGAATTATTTAATGACTCGTTAGCAGGATCAATAGATTGCAGACTTAAATTTGGTGTACTTATATTTCTAATATCTGATCGCTGACTTTGATTACCTCTAGTATCCGTATTAAAAGATACATTCATACTTGAGTTATCAAAATGATCTTTTCTAGCGGACCATGGTTTACTATTATTGATGCATTGATCGCATTCATTTTCAATTCTATTTGTCTTTATCTGATCGTTGTTTCTTATTAGTGGTCTAGAATTTAAACTTTCATTCCTAAATTTTGATCTTTTTATGTTATCAGTAGCAGCAATATCATCATTATAACCATATCGTGAATCAAACAATGAGACTTTTCGATCTAACGTATAATCGTGCTGTTCATCGGGGAGATATCCAGAATCATTAAACCAACGAAGATTTCGTTTTTTAAATGTAGAATAGCTACTAACGTCTGGATCCCACTCATAGTAATTAAAATTTTTATTGTAATTCGGTCGTGAAATTGTTTCATCCCTACCCATACAATGATTCATTTTATATATAGCAGAAGACTGTTTAAAAACGTGATCTAAAATATCCAAACTTGTATCTTGTCTTATATTTAAGTGAGCTGGACATGATATATTTTCATGATTAGGGTTAAGAGTTTCGCGTTTCACTAGATTATTTAAAACAGTTGTAGTTTGTTTACGACATGTTGGATTTCTAATTTGAGGTAGTGTATTAATAAAAGAATATTTAGTAGCAACACATTTCTTTGGGCCAATGTTAGTCAATTGCGAATGATCATCTGATTTATTATTTGAATTTTGTAAATTCAGTAAATCTCGATCAACACAGTTAGGTTGAAGATTATTGCAAGAACGTTGATGATTCATAGAATTAAAATTAGCTCCAGGTAAATAACCACCAGAATTTTCTACCCATTGTTGAGTTTGTCTACTCTTATTCATAGAGTTTTCATTTATACTTATGTTTTTATTTTCATTGTAAATTAGTTGGGAAATATTATTACCTCTATTCAAATAGATATTTTCATCATTCTGTTTGTGTGTAACATCATACATATTAATACTTAATGGATTATCTTTACCACGTAATTTATCAGGCACAGATTGACTTCTGCACTTAACTCTTGACTTAAACATCAAACTTTTGTCTGCATAGTCTTTTGAAGATTTTGGTCTACTATTATAATCTGAAGAAACATTATCATTTACTGGTAGCTCTGCATCTTTCAACATTGTCCAATCATAGTTTGAATTACACTTTGTATAATTAAAATTATGATTAGCCTCGTTAGAAATTTTATGAACCAAGCTAGGGTAATATTGATTATCAGTAACGTATCCACAAGTTTCACTTTCAATAAAATTCATATGTTGTTTTCCATCATAAGCTTTTATTAGATTGTTGTAGTGTAATTTTTTTTGGATAGAATTTTTTTTGTCTAATTTTGTATCTTGATTAATGATAATTCTTTCACTTGCAGTAGGATATCGATTACTAGTGCTTGGGCAAATATTTATTCTGCAAGGTACCTCTCCAATAGACATAGGCCAATTGTAGTTATTATTATTGTTAATTTTTGATCTTATGCTGCTGTTACTGGTATTTCGTATGTTATCGACATTGCAATTGTCATCACGTAAATCGATATAACTCAACTCATTTGGAATATCAAAATTTCCACAAGTTTCATCATATGATGAACCAACATTTATGAATAAGCTATTAATGCTTTCGCGATTTTTTAAGCTTTGATAAGATTTGTTTTGCTTCAGTGGAGTTTCCATTGTGCTATTATAATTTGGATAATAGTTATTCGAATTCAAAGTTACGTCATCACTAGAAAGAGTTCGATAGCATCGTAAATATTTCAAAGACGATTGAAGAGTTTTATTTGATTGATTCGAAATGTTTCTAACTGTGCTATTGTGACCATGAAAATTTTGTTTATTACAAACTAGTGAATTTTCTAAAGGAAAATTGTTTACAAGCGATTTATTTCTACTTTTACAACAGCACGCACTACTGTAATCGTGAATAGTCTTGTATTGCATTTTACAATTACTTTCAGTATTATCAATTTTTTCCTGATCAATACTATTCATAGTTTTATTTAGCCTTTTATTGTTAATTAAAATCTGTTTTTGATCAAAATTTTCAATAGTATTACAACTATTAACTTGAGTTTGATTTATTTTTTTGCAACTAAGTGAAACTCCTGTTGTGTTAAAAACTAGTGTTGGATCTGATATGATTATAGTAGAATATTTTTTTGGGTTCAGCATTTTATATCCAGGGAATATTTTGTTTTCTACAATGCTAAAAGCAGTTTCGTCAATTTGTCTCTGAGTAGATGGCTGGTTACCAATATCTCTAAAATATTACAAGGAGTAAATAATTATATTTAAAATATAATGATCAATAATTCAAACTTACTGATCAATATCGATGAATTTTGTCACTAATTTAGGTCTATTATAGGTAAGTATACTGTTTAAATTCCATTTAAATGAAATAATTTCATTTGAAACCTGTTCCAAGTTCATTATGCTCTCACAGCTAAAATATGAAATTATTCATATCTATAATTAATACATTTATAATAAATAAAATTATATTTATTTTATACTTTTCATTTAATATTGCTTCATTACATCTATTTTCTCTGAAAATATATCCAAGTCTTTCAATTAATAAAATAGACTATTATAAATTTCTTTGTTAATTACTTACTTGCATGCAAATTTTAAAGAATTAAAATATATTTCCCATTTGGATGCATTTAGAACATGTGGTAAAATAATACCAGTTGGATTGTACCAAGTATGAATCATGGAATCTGACCTCACATAAAACGATTGTACAAGATGTTTACTTATTTTAAATGTCGCGTATGAACACAAATCTGTTGATACGGCAGCCTTCCATTCTGAATCATTTTTATTTAATTCATATTTTCTACTATCTAGTATAATTGTTTCAGCTTGTTGTTCTTTTAATATTTTCATCTAAAATTCATAAAAATATAATTTAATAATACATATGTCTCTTTTCAAACAGAGTGTGACAGCAAAGCAGGTGATTTTTGAATAACTAGGTATAAACGTTTGTAATATATTTTTTATTGTTTATAGAATTTGATAACATATAGTTGTTATTGTTAACTATTATGACGTGTTATGTAATAGCAGTATAGTTATACAGTAACACTGTGTGTTTTTCAAAATGAAGATACTCTTAACTCAACCGTTTACCTGATAAAATTGCTAGCGTTCTATGTTTTTCTATTTATGGGGAGGTTTAAGAGTAGAGCAGAAATAATCTCACAAAAAGTTTAAAATTGAACAAGATGTACAAGAAGAGCTAAAATAAATACTCAGGATTTGCTACATAATATTCAGTTGATTATGACTTTTGGATTAATGCTTGTTGTCTTTTGTAATAAAAAGTTTTAGGTTATGTGAAAATACTTGCTGATTTTTTAGTTATTTTATTATCGCCCATTTCACTGCCCACCCTGTATAATATATGAAATCAAATTAATCGATTAATTTTATACTGTGTTATTGATTTCTTCTGGTTTAATATTCAATTCTGACAAATCTTTTGGTGGGAATTGTGAAAATATGTACAGAGAACAAGAGCTATGTAATGAGACAAGCAACAACTTCATAAATAAATTTTTTAATAAAGAATTATCATTATCCAATTGGTTTAACCACGCTGAACATACTAACTTATCTAAAAGGTACATAAAACTTAATAACTTAATATTAAGTGTATTTA
Source organism: Daktulosphaira vitifoliae (assembly GCF_025091365.1). Lineage (NCBI taxonomy): Eukaryota > Metazoa > Arthropoda > Insecta > Hemiptera > Phylloxeridae > Daktulosphaira > Daktulosphaira vitifoliae. Next base: position 7,685,139 of record NW_026099573.1, on the reverse strand, counting down.
CATGCATCAATTTCAAATTTTATGTCAAGTAGTCAACATAATTTAAAATAAAACTAGTGGAAAGCGAGATAATAGTAATCGCTAATTATGTATCATTAAATATGAAACACTGGTTACAACAATTTCTATTTTATATGCTACAATCTTTAAATTAAACAATTAAATTAATGATATATTATATAAAATATTTTATGAATACCTTGTTCTGTTTTTAATTTTAAAATACAAGGTTGAATCAAATTTCTATAAAACTGTAAGGTTTTGCTTTTATATTTTTCATTTTTGATTGATTCCGTCCCAGAAAGTTTGATTCTTCTCAGTTTTCTTCTAGGATATTCTACTCGGTTATCCATTTAAAATACTTAATAAAACTTAAAATTTAATTTTGATCAATAAAAAAAAATTATTTCTCGAAATATAAATTAAATTTTTGAAAAAGTTGAAGCTATTTTTTTTGAGTTACTATAGGAATATTTATAATTTAAATGATTTATTATTATTCATAATTTAGTATTAACAAAAATTTTTATTTAAAATATATTACAATTATTATTAGTATATTATTATAAACAATTTTAATAATTATTAAATTATTTTAGCTTGAATTTATAGCTAATGGTATAGTATCCACTTAGATTTGTTTGTTTTTGTATTTGTTTATACGAACAGTCTCTACTCTATACTATTATTGTTTAAAAATTAGAGTAGGATACTCGGAAGTTATAATTCGTTATGTTATTCTCTTTAAATTGCTTAAATGGTAATACTTGTTGGTAATACTATTTTACACGAAATTTTAAATATTATAAAATAAAAAAACGGTAGCACAGTGGGGTCGCGGCATAGTGGAGACATTGCATAGTAGGGTCCAGTATAGATTTAATCTGACAGTGATTAAAATCACTATTATAAGAAACGCTTCGATGCAAATCTGTAGATAGTGTTTAATTTTAAAAAATTGATGGATAATTGCAAAAGCAACATCAACTTCTATTAAAATAAAATACAAAACCCATAATTATCATACAAAAATAGTATATTTTTCAATATGGTAGCCATTTGCGTATAGAAGATAGATCGTCGGGACAAATTTTTTTTTTTCATTTTGTAGTACATAAAATAAGCTTTAATTTTATATATGTTTAAAGGACGCAGTATTTCCGGAACATTTTCAAAAATTAAGTTGAAAAAGTTATTTTTTGTAAAAAAGTTACTATTTTAAATCCTCCCAGTGAGCAGAATAAGTGTTAGATTTTCAAAAAAAATTATATCAAATGAAAGGGAAATATCTAAGGTTTCAATACAAAAAAATATTATTTTTATTTGTTCATTTTTGAAAAAGTTATGGCAGTTTTAAGTACAAAAAACATCCCGATAAAATGTAATTTTTATCGCAAACATTACATTTTTTTTTAAATTTTCGACAGCCATTTGCACATAGAAGATAAGATGTCGGGACAAATTTTTTTTTTTCATTTGATAGTATATAACATAACCTTTGATTTGATATATGTTTAAAGGACGCAGTATTTCCGGAACATTTTCAAAAGTTCAGTTGAAAAAGATCTATGTTTTTTACAATATTTTAAGTTTTGAACGCCCCCTATATAAGGGGAAATTGTCCAATTTTAATAAAAAGTATGTCAAATGAAAGATGTACTTATAATGTATTTAGAAAAAAAAAATTTGTGCTGATATATACATTTTTCAAAAAGTTATAGCATTTTTAAGTTGAAAATTTAAAATCGAAAATTTTAACACAAAAATAGTGTTTTTTTAACTACGGCAGCCGTTTAAATGTAGAAAAAAAAGTGTCAGGATAAATTTTTTTTTTTCACTTTATAGTACATAAAATAAGCTTTAATTTGATATATGTTTAAAGGACGCAGTCTTTCCGGAACATTTTCAAAAATTAAGTTGAAAAAATTAATTTTTGTAAAAAAGTTGCCATTTTAAATCCCCCCCAATGAGCAGGTTAAGTGATAGATTTTCAAAAAAATGATATCAAATGAAAGGTAAATATCTAAGGTTTTAGTATAAAAAAAAA
>NW_026099573.1:7670047-7682876 GCF_025091365.1 Daktulosphaira vitifoliae | reverse complement strand
TTTTTTCAATTTTTGAGGGTAATGTCTTCGACTAGATACGATTTGTGATCTTTTGACATATTGTTCATCAAAATCGGTCCAGCGAGAGCTGAGATTGAGCGTTCACAGACACAAAAAAAAAAAAAAAAAAAAAAAAAAAAAAACACATCATAGTAAAATTAATACCTTCTCCGCTACGCATCGAAGCTAATATAGAAATTTTTATAAAAGTATTGTTATATTTAAAATCGTTATTAGAGTTATAAAAAATATTTCATATTTAGATTATCTTATAATATTTCCAATAAATTAATTCTCATAATTAAAAAACCCAGCACAGGGGGGTCGCGGCACAGTTGTGACGTGGTATAGATGGATCAAGTATAATGATATCTGACAGTGATTAAAATCACTATCAAAAAAAAACGCTTCGATGCAAATCTTTAGATAGTGTTTAATTTTAAAAAATTGGTGGATTATTCCAAAAGCTACATGATCTGCTAGTTCGTTATTAATATCCTAATCGAGATAAAGCATGTCAAATGAAAAAGGGATTATTAAAAAATATTATTTCTCATAAAAAAATAATGTTGATCCATACACTTTTCAATATGTCATAGCATTATAAAGTTAAAAATGTAAAAAATAAAATCGAGAATTTTCACACAATAATAGCATTCGGTAGCCATTTTCACCGTGAAGATAAAATAAAGTCCGAAATTTTTTTTTCGCATAATAAAGTAAATTACATTAGCTTTAATTTAAGATATATATAAAAGTGTCAGACTTTCCGGAACACTTTCAAAATTTAAGTTGAAAAAGTTCTACTTTCTACATGAATTTTTTAGATTTGAACCCCTCTCTTATAAAGGGAAATGGTCCAATTTAAAAAAACAGTATGTCAAATGAAAGATGTATATAAATACATAGATACATAAATACATTTATAGTACATAAATACTACTTCTCATGAAAAAATTGTACTGATCCATACATTTTTCAAAAAGTTATAGCATAATAAAGTTAAAAATGTAAAATACAAAATCGAAAATTTTCACACAAAAATAGTATTCGGTAGCCATTTTCACCGTGAAGATAAAATAAAGTCCGAAATTTTTTTTTTGCATAATAAAGAACAGTACATTAGCTTTAATTTAAGATATATATAAAAGTGTCAGACCTTCCGGAACATTTTCAAAATTTAAGTTGAAAAAGTAAATTTATTGTGAAAAAGTTGTCATTTTAAATCCCCCCCTGTGGGCAGGTATAAAAAAGAATTATATTGATATATTTATTTTTGAAAAAGTTATGGCACTTTTAAGTAAAAAAAATTGAAAAAATTTCGAAAATTAGCGATTTTTAAATTTGTAATTTTTTGGAGGTTTCCCCCATTTACGGGGAACAAGGAAAGTTTTTTCAATTTTTGAGGGTAATGTCTTCGACTAGATACAATTTGTGATCTTTTACGTATCATTGAAAGAAATCGGTTCGGTGAGAGCTGAGAAAAAGTGGTAACAGACACAAAAAAAAAAAAAAATGAACACATCATGGTAAAATTAATACCTTCTCAGCTTCGCATCGAAGCTAAAAAATCAAATCACACGTATTATTATGTAAAACAGAATATGCAACAAAAATATCTTTTTTTAAATTTGTTTAGGTTTATGTTATATCTAGGTAAAATATCTTTAGCTATTGTTTGTGTTTTCAGATTTCACGGTAATACTTTTTTTTTATTTTAAATGAATTTGCTTTTCAAAAACTAATTATTTATTGTTTATACTTGGAGTTCTAACAATAAAAATCGCATTTTATCAAATCAACATAAAACAAAATTATCAGTCAATTAATTTTTTTTTATGTTTTATTTTTTTAACTTTTTGAAAAACAGATTAAAAAAATTTTATCTTCGATGCAAAGCCTATGAAGATATTACTTTTACAATGATTTATTTTGTTTGTTTTATTTCACTTTTTTTTTAGCTCAATATTTTCAAGGATACGATAAAATATTGCAAATCTAGTTGAAAATATTACCCTCGTTCCCCGTAAATGGAGATAATCCTCAAAAATATTACTATTTTTTTTAATTTAGTAATTTCTGACATTTTTAAAACTATTTTTCTTAAAATTATACAGGGTAAAAGTATGGGAGGTGTAACAGAAGATTTTAGGGTAAGAGTATGAGTGCACCAAGGTTCTGCTTTAAGCCCTCACTTTTTTTCTATTATGATAGATGAAATTATTAGAGAAATACAAGAAAAGGTACCGTGATTCATGTTGTTTGCTGACGATTGAATATTTATAGAAAATAATAGGGAAAGTTACTTAAAGGCTAGAGGTGTGGAAGTCAGCTTTTAAAGGAAATGCATTAAAAATAAGTAGGTATAAGACAGAGTATAAAGAGTACCAGTTTGACAAAAGAGAACACAACGTAGGTGAAATGATAAAATCAGTGATAATAAGCGACGACATGATTGGTAAGATGGAAAGTTTTAAGTATTTAGAATCAATTCTGCAAAAGAACTGACGAAGTATTGATGAGGATATAATACACAGCATTATGTGTGGGTGGTTGAAATAGAATGAAGCATCTGATGTGTTATGTGATAAAAGAATTCCAATGAGGCTGAAAGGTATGTTATATAAGACTGTAGTTAGACCAACCAAAATGTATAGTTTAGAGTATTAGGCGTTTGATAAGAGAATAGTGCATAGATGGATGTGTGGAGTGACTAGAAAAGATAAGATAAGGAAAGAGCATAAGAAGAAGTATAGGTGTAGCATCATTCGTGGATAAGATCAGAGAAAATAGACTTAGATGGTTTGGTCATTTTATGAGGAGAGAGGAATCGGAAGCTGTAAGAACAGTTATGGATATGAATATTGAAGGAAGAAGAGACAGAGGAAGACCAAAACATATGTAGAAGGGTATTATTGAATGCAATATGAGTATGGCTGATAAGTAGATTACGTGGGAGGAGATCATGTCAAGTGGAGTTTGTGATAAGGTTGGCCGACTCAAAATAATCTAGTTTTTTAGTTTTAGTTTTTATCGAGGTGGACATAATGCCCATGCACTCAGACCTGTTGGTCCATTGTGCGCACCTCATACCGAATTGTCTTGATTCGGTTTACCCACCTAAGTGTTATCACGAAAGTGTTAATACATTACCAACTATAAAGTCACCTCTAAAGATGACCAAAGAGTCCTGTCTTTCTGACAAAATTAAGTATCTTTCAGGGTCATAGGTTTTTAATATTTTCTTTTACAGGAAAAGGTTTAATCAAGTAGTTTTAGTGTGGACAAGGCTTCACATTCGCACAGTATGTGAAATGAGACTTCTTATTCTACTCAACACTTTCTACACAATGGTGAATCCGATACCCCCATTACGTAAAGATGTTTAAGCAAGTAACAATGTCCTATCAGTACACCAGTCAAAGTGTTTATTTGATGTCTAGTTATGCTATTAAGATCACCCAGCAGTAAACTGGGGTCTTGATAAACATTTTAGATTGTCTAGTTACTACTAAGTAATTCCAGATTTTCCTGTATTGTTCTCTGCACCAATTCTTGGTTAGCGCTTTGAGCGATTGCTCAGTGAGTCTTACCACCGATTCTGGTCTAACATAGGTGACTCGAAATAATTAGTATAAAGGCGAGGAAAATGAAGAAGAAGGTAACAATTTAAAAAAAAAATTTTATAATTTCTTTGTAAGAATTACCATATTGTATTATTAAATATCAATTTCATACTAAAATTATTTACCAAAAAAAGTATTATACATTTTTTTATATTTATAAATAATAAAACTTGTAATCAGTATATAATTAAGGAAATGGGAGTTGATGATACTTTTAGAATAATTTAACGATATTTTCTAAAATTAAAGACTATTTAGAGATTTGGATTGAAACGTCTTTTTCGATAGCAATTGTATCACTATTTCTACTTTTTTCCCAATTAAGTCATATGTGTTGGGTTTATTTTTATTTTAAATTTTTTGTGTTAACAACAAAAATTATATTGAACTTTTATGTTATTTTACTATAAAAATTTCCCTGTTATTTTTTTAATATTGAATTTTTAGGTTATATTAAAAGCATATTTTTTATTGTTCAAAACTTTAAAAAAAAATTAAAATTGATTTTTTTTTTTAATTTCATAGTAATTGTTTTTAGAGCTTTTTTTTCAAAANAGTCATTTTCACCATGAAGACAAGTCCAGAGGTCAAATTTTTTTTTTTCAAATTAAAGTATATTACATAATCTTTAATTTAAGATATATATAAAAGTGTCAGTCTTTCCGGAACATTTTCAAAAGTTAAGTTGAAAAAGTTAATTTTTTGTAAAAAAGTTACCATTTTGAAACCCTTTCTGTGGGCTGGTAAAGGGGATAATGTTCACAAACATATATAAAATGATAGGTATATGCCTAAGGTATCTATAAAAAAAAATTATAATTATTCGGTTATTTTTAAAAAAGTTATGGCAATTTTAAGTAAAAGAAATAGAAAAAATATCGAAAATTAGCTATTTTAAAATCTGTAATTCTTTGGGGGATATCCCCTGTTTACGGGGAACGAGAGAATTTTTTTCAAATTTGAGGGTAATTTCTTCGACTAGATACAATTTATGATCTTTTGACAAATTTTTCATCAAAATTGGTCTAGCGAGAGCTGAGATTGAGCGTATACAGACAAAAAAAAAAAAAATACATCATAGTAAAATTAATACCTTCTCATCTTCGCATCGAAGCTAAAAGAACACAAAATTTAAAATAATTTTTATTATCTTAAAACTGAATATTTGTAAAATCTTTGTAAAAACTTTACAAGAAACTATATAATACAATTCAAAAATAATTGAGCATAACTTATGTTGAATTTATAATTTATTGTTTAAGTTATAACATTATAAATGTGTCAATTAATCATAACACTGTCATGGGTTCACTTGTTTAAAAGAGGGACTTAGTATAGATTTTAATTACTGCCTATAATTCATTTACTGTGTATACTATATATTAGATTTAAATTTATATTTACTTCACATTGTTTTATGTTATGTTATTGTATATATAGTTATCATTATATATTACTCATTATTATTACTATAACTAATTTTTCGTCGATTCACATTGTATTTTAACTTCTACATCTAGAATGAAAAAAATAATATTTTAGAATAAATCACAAAATATGATCAAAATCATTTGACTGCTATTGACACATAATATTTTGTTTAGTCACTACAATTTATTATTAAATATTTCATAAAATATGAAAATATTATTTTTATTTATAATATTAAAATCTAAACAAATTTAGTATAAACTAGAACATTAAAAAAACATAATATAACATTCATTCATCCCCTAAAGGACCAATTTTGTTAACGTCAATGTGTTCGGTATGGTCAAAATTATCTCCTTTGTCATCAACATTGTCATGAACATTATTACTATCTACAATTTTATTCTTTAACAGGTCTAAAACTCCATTCCAATCATTAGGTGTTTCTTCCTCGTTTATTATCTTTTGCTTATAATCTGTTTCTTGTACCATCCTTAATGTCCAAGGAATATTATCATTCACAACTTTGATACAAGAAATTAAAAATATTGTTGTTGCAATTGATTGTTCAGAATTATGTAATAGCCATGGTGTAAATCGCATTGATCGACATTTTAATATTCGAGTTCTGTTGTATGCAAGATATGTTTGATGTATATCATAATAATTGGAAAAGCATAACTTCATGAGAAATGGATACTTAGACTCTTAAACAAAAATATATACATAATATATTAGGGTGGTCGCTATTTTTTAAGTTTAAAATTTGAGGAGCGCCTGGCGTAAATTTGTTCTTTTATGTCTAAGGATAATCTCTAAAAAATTTGAACTTTATACTACTTGATTAACTGGGTGCACATAAAACTGAAAGTTTTGGAAAAATATGAAAAATTTCGTCACATGATAAAATAAGCTATTTAAGCTAAGTCAAATTTAAAAGTTACTTCTTCGACTTTAAAATAGCAAAAAAATTTAAATAAGTTTAATTTCTTATGTCTTATATATCTTATTCTGNAATGTTAATAAGTATAATATCATATGTCTTATGAACTTTATTCTATGTCAATGAAATTATATAATATTCATGAAAGTCAGTTTATTCCCCTAATAAAATATTTTAAAATAAAATAAAATACAAAACCTAGAATTTTAATAAAAAATAGCATATTTTTAAATACGGTAGCCTTTTGCGCATAGAAGATAGGTCGTCGGGACAAATTTTTTTTTTTCATTTAGTAGTACATAAAATAAGCTTTAATTTGATATATGTTTAAAGGACGCAGTATTTCCGGAACATTTTCAAAAATTAAGTTGAAAAAGTTAGTTTTTGTAAAAAAGTTGCTATTTTAAATCCCCCCTGTGAGCAGAATAAGTGTTAGATTTTCAAAAAAAAATGATATCAAATGAAAGAAAATTACCTAAGGTTTCAATATAAAGAAATATTATTTTGATTAGTTAATATTTGAAAAAGTTATGGCAGTTTTAAGTACAAAAAACATCGTTATAAAAGGTGATTTTTATCGCAAATATTACATTTTTTTTATAATTTCGACAGCCATTTGCACATAGAAGATAAGGTGTCGGGACAAATTTTTTTTTTTCATTTTATAGTACATAAAAAAAGCTTTAATTTGATATATGTTTAAAGGACGCAGTATTTCCGGAACATTTTCAAAAGTTCAGTTGAAAAAGTTCTATTTTTTATACAATGTTTCAAAGTTTGAACCCCCCCTATATAAGGGGAAATTGTCTAATTTTAATAAAAAGTATGTCAAATGGAAGATGTACTTATAATGTATTTAGAAAAAAAAAAATTGTGCTGATACATGCATTTTTCGAAAAGTTATAGCATTTTTAAGTTGAAAATTAAAAATTGAAAATCGAAAATTTTAACACAAAAATAGTGTTTTTTTAACTACGGCAGCCATTTGCGCATAGAAGATAGGTCGTCGGGACAAATTTTTTTTTTTAATTTTATAGTACATGACATAAGCTTTAATTTGATATATGTTTAAAAGACGCACTATTTCCGGAACATTTTCAAAAGTTCAGTTGAAAAAGTTCTATTTTTTATACAATGTTTCAAGTTTTGAACGCCCCCTATATATGGGGAAATTATCCAATTTAAATAAAAAGTATGTCAAATAAAAGATGTACTTATAATGTATTTAGAAAAAAAAATTTGTGGTGATAATTACATTTTTCGAAAAGTTATAGCACTTTTAAGTTGAAAATTAAAAATCGGNTCGAAAAGTTATAGCATTTTTAAGTTGAAAATTAAAAATTGAAAATCGAAAATTTTAACACAAAAATAGTGTTTTTTTAACTACGGCAACCGTTTACATGCAGAAGATAAAGTGTCGGGACAAATTTTTTTTTTTCATTTTATAGTACATAAAATAAGCTTTAATTTGATATATGTTTAAAGGACGCAGTATTTCCGGAACATTTTCAAAAATTAAGTTGAAAAAGTTAGTTTTTGTAAAAAAGTTGATATTTTAAATGCCCCCCAGTGAGCAGGTTAAGTGTTCAATTTAAAAAAAATGACATTAAATGAAAGGTAAATATCTAAGGTTGTAGTATTNAAATTATATCAAATGAAAGGAAAATATCTAAGGTTTTAGTTTAAAAAAAAATTATGTTGATTTGTTTATTTTTCAAAAAGTTATGAAAGTTTTAAGAAAAAAAAGTGAAAAAAATGACAAAATTTACCGATTTTTAATTTTTAANTTGAAAAAGTTATGGAAGTTTTAAGAAAAAAAAGTGAAAAAAATGACAAAATTTGTCGATTTTTAAATTTGTAATTTTTTTGGATATTTCCCCCATTTGCGGGGAACGAGGGAAAATTTTTAAATTTTTAAGGGTAATGTCTTCAACTAGATACAATTTGTGATCTTTTGACGTATTGTTAAAAGAAATCGGTCCAGTGAGAGCTGAGAAAAAGTAGTGACAGACACAAAAAAAAAAAAAAATAAACACATCATGGTAAAATATATACCTTCTCAGCTTCGCATCGAAGCTAAAATTAACACATCATGGTAAAATTAATACCTTCTCAGCTTCGCATCAAAGCTAAAGTGATTTAATGTAAATCATTTGATTATTTAATAAACTAAACAATATCTAAAATCCCAGATAATTGCCTACCATCTAATGAAGGAGTACTTGGAATTTTTTAAAATTTATTTCGTTTTGAAAAAAAATTGTTTTTTTTCCACAAGTTGCTTGTTAAATTTAATTTAAGTTACAATTATATGGAATAAACCTAAAATACCAACTACTCACAAAGATAATGTTTTAGATAAGTTTAACAAGCTTAATAATCAGGGGCTAATTTACGTAAACATAATAATATAATAACGACATTACATCGTCAACAAGAATTGTGTTTCATATTGATCAATCTTTTTGATATCGCTGATGCGAGTGCTTTAAAAATATTACGTTTAATGAAGTTCGATTGCTTTTATTGACTGAGCGAGAACGAGAAAGACTTGGATTTATGTCTACTGTTGACTTAGTTGGTTCACAAAGCAAACAATAGAAAAATTAACGTGAAGACAAACCACGATTGTAAAAAGAATTAATGACCAAGAAAATGTCAACAACTTATATTTTGTTTGATATGAAGATACTATTATGAGTTAAAACAGTTCAAATTTCAATTGTTTTAGGATAAATTAAAAATTTAAATTAAATTAAATTTCAACTTTTGTTTTTGAAAATCATATTTTAGTGCTATAGTACTTAAAATAAAAGGGTAGGGCAACATTTTTCAAAAGAAAAAATAATAATTTTCGTTCTACATTTAACAACCCTAATATATTTATATACATGTTATACATGAATAGTTTTTCTCTATCTTTAGATTCTATGAAAAATTATATTTATGTCACAACTTAAGCCAAAGAAAAACTTTTTTTCAATTTAAATTTTAAAAAATTTCAAGCATACACACTTCAAAATGTGTAAGAATAGTGATTTTAATCATTGTAAGATCTCAATCTATGGCGGTTCTACCTATAAGCTATACTAGATACTGCACAAGATTTTTTAAGTTTAAGTTACTTGATGATTTTATTAATAAATGGTTTGACTTTAAAACGGCCTTTACTGCGTTTGAGATGTCTTTAAATTCTATTAAGCCAGTTGAACATTTTACTTTATGGCTTTTAGGCACTAAAAATAAAAAAAATAAATTACATATGAATTATAGAATAATATTCGATAACATACAAATTGTTATAGAAACTATTGAATTAATGTTTTCCAAATGTTTTGATATAGTTTTATGTACGTCCAATCCGGTAATGTCTGTTGGAGCGTTAAAAAAATGAAGTATCTATAAAATATTCATAAATTACTTTAAAGAAATCAACATTATACACCCAACATGTAAAGTATATCTAAAAATGATACTTTAAAACTACGAAACATTTTAATTATCTTAAATTATTAAATTTATATAGGTATTTTAAAAACTGAGCCCAATGGTGATCTATAACACAAAATAAAAATGGGCCTGTTAGAGCATTTTAACAAATTTTTGTAATATACAACAGTATTATACACTATTATGATACAAATTTTATTTATGAATTAGTAAATTAAATATTTACTCATTTCATAGTTTTCAATTCAAATGTCATTTAGAACTAGCCAATAAGAATTATGATATAAAACAAAAAAATCAATACAGAAATATAATTAATTTTATAGTTTAATATAAAATTAAAAACAAAATTTGTATTACATTAAAATATATTTTATTTTCTATAAATAATACTGTCTTATATAAACTCAATCTAATATATTTTGATAGACCTACGCTTAGTCCCTAAAATATTATATAGTATAGAAAAAAATAAATTACTTTAGATGGCGCTGTTGGTCTTCGTTTATTGTTTTGGGAAACTTTGGAAAACCTATTTAGTTTACTTGTCGAATAAATTTTATAAGCATATGTTCCATCAGACAATTTGTTTGCCATATTCTCATTATAAATTGAGTAATGCTTTGAATATCTAAAAATATCAAAAAAATTAAGTTAATTATATTGATTATCGTTATAATTATCTATATATATTATTCAGTATTTTTATAATAAATGAAGAATCTTTATTTAGTATACTAAATTTTATTATGATATATTTTTGTACTATTCACAAATAAATGTTAGCTGACACTTACTTGACCTCAATTTTCTTAGTGTGTCCTATTGGAGTTTTATGTAAATTATCTATACAACGATTAGCCTCTTCTAATGTGTTCATTTCTACTAATACCATTTTATTCTTTAAAATTTTAACTTTCATTACATTTCCATACAAACAAAATAAATTAAAAATCATATCACAATTGATTGTTAAATGCTCAAATCCATAAACCACGAGTATTTTGTTAAGATTTTTATTGAACGATGTTGACAAATAATGGTGAAATGTTTCATTTGACTGTTCAAAGCTTCTAGATTTTACTTTAAAGTTCTCGTTACAGAAATAATTCATCTCACAGTTTCTTAAAGATTATTTAAATCATATTTTAAAAAATGCGGTAAAAGTATATTTTAATTGAATTTTGCTTTAAAACAAAAATTACATTTTATTTGAAATGAATTTTAATATTATAACTTACTGCTAATTAGAAGACCTGTAATTTTTTCGATATTCGTCTACTTAATATTTAACCCAATCATCAATATAATTAATTATTTCCTAAAATGATTATTTGATACAGGACTTATTTTCTAAATACTATATATTTTCAATTTAAGCAATTAGTTTTTTTATTTTATTTATTAACTCACTTGACATTTGTACTAGTTAATTTATTGAAAGGAAAGATTTTTGTTACAATAATCACTATTAAAAATAAAATATCTTGATTTAATTTTAGTCTTGTTTTTTTTACTTTTCAACGTTGCTATAACGAATTTATTTTCTATCTAAAGTTTTGCTTTTATATATAATCAATATGGAAAATACAGTTATCTTTTCTCTAATTCTTATGAAAGACTTGATATACAAATAAAGAGTCAAACGTGAAAGTATCTTTACGATAGGTAGAGGGTGTTATGGTGGGTTTTTTAATGGTGAAATATATTCTTTATTAAACGAAACACATTGCACTATAATTAAATTCTTAATAATCTAAGAATTTAAAGATATTTTTGATGTAGACATATAATAATGAACTTTTAATTGCTAATTCTAATGGTTCTTCCATTAATTATAATAATATTTCAAACTCAGCAGAGTGTAATGCATAACCATATGACTCGGAAAAAAAATTGCTAACAATAACAAGGCCATTTAAACCTATCACATATTTTAAGTTGAATAAATAGGTTTGAAAAGATATGTTGGGACATTTATGTCTTATCTTGGTATAGGTTGTCACTCTGTATATGGATAAAACTCAAAGATTTGCAACAATAACATATATTTTACCTCTATCATAACGACTATATAGGTGTTCAGTAAGTATGGAAACGGGTTTCTATTGTTCTCAATGTTTGTATCAATTTACCTATTTCCTTATTTACTGAATATACTGTATATAATAGCATGGATCGCAAACAACTAGACAAGGTGTCAAACCTATTAGATATTGGTTAAATATTTTATTTTTATTTTTTTAATTAGACTCATGTTTGGAAGTAAAATATGATGTGTTCAATTATTAGACACACACAAAACATTTAAAAAACAAGTAAAATAAAATGTTTACATGCTAAAATCTATTTTATTGAAATAACACAGCAAGAAAATATTTTGATTTTAGAATTTTTTAATAGGGAAAATTTTTTTTTGTTACATTCTTGACTAAGTATCAGATTTGAGTACATTTCTAGCTTTTTTCGAGCCGTCTGCAAAAGTGTTTCCTACATTGTACTTGTATCCAGGTATATGACCAGCGTAATTTTTTATTATACCTTGCTCATATGGTATCATTCGAAATGGAATCCTTGTCATATCTTTGTTTGGATCGTCAACTATAATTGATGTATTTTTATCAGGTTCAGCGTTAAATACTGCTAGGTTATTTTTATGAACCTTTTCCCTCATCAGTCGGTTGTACCGAGTTGTGAATTCACACAAGGCTTTTTTAACGGCTATCGAATAACTAAGGCCATGATAAATTGGAAGACGAGGCACGTGGCCGCTATATCCAGACATAAATGTTTTATGCACACTAGCGTTATCAATGAAGTATGGCGATCCACTAGGTGGCATTGGCAAATGCTGTCTGTTCTCTTCTATAAATTTTTTTTCGCCACCTGGTACCTTAAATTTGATACGTATACTTTTTTTTTAATAATATATAATGAAATTCAATAAAATGTTCATAATTATTTGTAGTATGTAAAAAGTAAATAGTCTATAGAAAGCTAATTTAATTATAACTATTTAATGAAATATAATTTTACGTACAATTATCAAGTAAATTATACTTTTTCGTACTAAAATTATCAAGTAGCATTATTGTAGTAATCACAACTAGTTAAAAATAATTACTAGAGGAAAATGGTTTTAGCTTCAATGCGAAGCTGAGAAGGTATATATTTTACCATGATGTGTTTATTTTTTTTTATTTATTTTTTTTTTTGTGTCTGTTGCCACTTTTTCTCAGCTCTCACTGGACCGATTTCTTTCAAAAATACGTCAAAAGATCACAAATCGTATCTAGTTGAAGACATTACCCTTAAAAATTGAAAAAAATTCCCTCGTTCCCCGCAAATGGGGGAAATATCCAAAAAAATTACAAATTTA
>NW_026099573.1:7646508-7669795 GCF_025091365.1 Daktulosphaira vitifoliae | reverse complement strand
TACCATATTGAAAAATATACTATTTTTGTATGATAATTATGGGTTTTGTATTTTATTTTAATAGAAGTTGATGTTGCTTTTGCAATTATCCATCAATTTTTTAAAATTAAACACTATCTACAGATTTGCATCGAAGCGTTTCTTATGATAGTGATTTGAATCACTGTCAGATTAAATCTATACTGGACCCTACTATGCAATGTCTCCACTATGCCGCGACACCACTGTGCTACCGTTTTTTTATTATATATATGCATATATAATTATATATATATATGTATATATTATAAATAGCGTCAATTAACCTTTGTTAATGGAAAGCTGTAATTGTTAATATTTTCAAACGATTCTTTTGTTTCTATTGGTTGAATTTTTCTTTCTTTACATTCCAAACATGAACAATGCCGTTTTGTTTTCTCGAACATTGATAATCCCATTGCTGATTCTACTGAGTACCTAAAAATAATGAAAATAACTATTTTTACATTCTTCTTAAAGGTTTTAATTTTTTTTAGAAAGTTTCTGTTGAAGTTAAGAATGTTGTTAGAGATTATTAGAAAGCCACCCCGTGTCTCCCTAACTAAAGGTCAATATTGACCAAAGTCTATCCCGACTTTAACGTAATCCTAGACGGAATTCTAAATCTTCCTTTTCTTGATTCCATTTTTTACACCGTAAAAGATTTCTGCTTCTTCTATGTGTTCTTGACAGTACTACAAGACCAGAAGTTATTTTAACTCTTGGTTGATATACCCTTTGAGTGTAATTAATTTGTTATCTGAAATACAGTAGTGTTTTGGAAATCTCGGTCTACGTAATTGAATCCATTTTTTTTTCTAAGTCTGTGTAATTGATCCAAATAATTTTTTTACATAAGACCTTATTATTGACACTTAAGACATTTGTTTCTATTTAGTTAATCTATTATCATAGTATTTGACTCCTATACAGGAAAAGAATGTAATAGTTCACTGATTTAATTATTATGTGGCGTAGGTATAGGTCATTCAATAAGTTGATTCAGATTCTATAGGTGGAAACGATTCAATTGAATAACTAAACTTGTTCCTTACTTCATTTAAATCTTTAGTCATATAATTCTCAAAGTTGTTACGTATTTCTAATTATATAATTAAATAACTGCTTTAATTTTTGCTAAATTTTCACTTACTTTATAGTTATAAAATTATTCATTTTTTAATTATACAGAAGAATTTTAATATTTCTAAAGGAGTATGGCTATGCTCAATAAAATAAAAATATAAAAAAAGACTCATGATTGATATAATATGGTTAAACCGCAATAAAATTTTGGTTATTTGTTGATGATTGCACGACTGTTATAAGATAAACTGCAGTAATGTATTCAATTTGTTCTCGAACACTGTCTAAAACTGATTTATTCTCAATAAAAAATACTCTGAATATTTAGATATTCTTCTGGTGGGAATGAAATACCCTGTCATTATTAAAAAATCAGTCTAAGGTAATACATTATGCCGACAAAAAAAAAAAAATGAATGAAAATTATGAAATATAAACTAGAAAGCTGAAAATAAAATTTATAAATACTTAGATAAAATTTAGAAGTTTCTTATACAGTTAATAATATTACTTTATCTTTTGATACGTTTGGTTAAGTCAGGTAGATTTATTTTTTATATGGAAGTAGATTTAGAGTTATTTATTTACAATGAATTATTAAAATCAAACTAGCGGGGCTGAAATGTTGAACTAAATTCATATTCAATATTATAGGGTGATTGATGTCTCACTATGTCTCACCAACATTTTTTAAAAACAAAATTATTATAATTTTTTTTTCAGAAGTTAAAAGTATCCTTTATTGCATAACATAAATAAAAATTGGTTGTATACTCCCTTTCTCCTATTTAAAATAGTATCAATTTAAGTTTTTTAAATGGAATCATAAATATTAAATTATTATAAGAATAAGCATAATAATCTAACTGATCAATAACAATTTATAAACCAGTATTTTAAAAGATATTAGCATTTTTATACTATGGCGGGAGGACTATTGTAATTTTTATATGCACAGAGATTAAAACGAACAGACTCACTTTACTCCTCCTGCCCTCATATAAAGTGCTAATATCTTTTAAAATACTGGTTTAAAATTTGTTATCGACGAGTAATTTACTTAGATCATTTTGTTTATTTTTAGACTAATCAAATATTTATGATTCCATTGGAAAAAACTTAAATTGATACTATTTTAGATGGGAGAGAGAGTAGGCCAATTTTATTTTTATATTATATTATAAAATTATTATATTATTATTAATAATATAATATAATAATAATAATATAATTATTTATACTATAGAATATAGGATACCATTAACTTCCAAAAAGAAAAAAATTATAATATGTTTTTTATTTTTAAAGATTTTGCGTGAGACATAATTAATTAACAATCTATAATAGCCGTGGGGTTCTTAATATTTTACTATGTTTCGGATGTACTGATTTTTTATTATTATAGTTTTTATTAATATTAAAGTATTTATTATTAGCACTTAGTTTTAATTTATATAAGAGTCATTTTCATTGTAACAAAAATGAATCATAATTGTTTTCTATATTAATAATTGTAACAATGAATAGGATATTTATTTATTCTTACCCTTTTCCAAAAAATTCTTTTTTGTTTGGAACGTGTCCGTCATAACCGGGCTTAAGGTCTACATTATATTTACATTCCCTGTAATCGCAACGATTAGCTATTGTAGCTAGTTCGTATATATTTGGTCGTGAATTATGTTCTGTTTTTAGATCTGTTAAAACGGACATAGATGATCGCTTTACACTAGGATTCAAAAATAAGTCGTGTGTAAGGCTACCAAAACTGCGACCGTGTTGGAATTTATAACCTGGTACAAAACCGGAATAACCAGAGAGATAATGTGGTTGAGGTGGTAAAATATCTCTAAATGAAACCATTTCTCGATAATGTTAAAAATTCTAAAAAAAGTAAATACTTTCATCGTATTTCGATTCTTATAAATAATAAAAGGTATTAAAAAAATACCTGAGTTAATAATGCCGGGAAATTTTATTATCTACGATAACATTTTCTTCTTAACTTATTTTTTTTTATCTATAAGCTTTTTTCCTTTTGAGTTAAAACATTAAAAAAGTATAGTGTTAAATGTTTCTTAGAATATGAATATTTTAACTAGATTACAGTTAAAAAAATATTAATTAATCTCTATAACAGCAAATTTTATTATTTAAACAAACATTATAATCAAAGTAAAGTGTCGGTGAAAAAAAATTCCTAAATTAGGTTTGGTTTAGTAAGGTTGTCATATATATATCATTAAATTTATGCTTAACAATGACTTTAAAAATAATAAATTACATTTTACGACTGATCTCGAAATTAGTTTAAATAATTTTACTTAGATAGCCCATTAATTTGCAGTATTTTAATCAAAATACTAAAAACATGTTGAGCGAATAATAATTTTTTTTTTTAAATCTCGATTTTTTGCAAAATTTCTATTTTAATGTATATAATAAAGTTGAAAAGGTCTCATTAAAATTTCGATAATTGAAATTTATATTTTATAGGTGTTATCTATTAAAAAAAACTCATTTTTTTGGAAACTATTGAATATTTTTTATTTTCATAAAGGAAAAAGTTGTTCGGTTAAAAAATCTACAATATAGTATAATTGAATAATTTATTTATGATTCCTTCACGATTAAAAAATATAAACTTAAATTTTCTTTATTGGTAACCCTATTTTTAATTTAATGATACAAAAAAAAATATTATAATATATATTAAATTTTTATATTTATATAATTTATTATTATCAACTATCAGATAACCAGACAAAATTAAAATAATCAGATGTAACAAAACAACCTCATAACATTATAATAGCTAGATTACATTTCAATTAATGTACTTGTATGTATTAATACGATCACATTTGCATGTGCCCATATCTTTGTCTCCCATAACATCATTGTACCGTTTAATAGACATATATATATATATATTTAACACAGTGACATACAACAATACTAACAGGAGGGCGGATTGCACACATACACACTTTTTGTAAATCACGGCCAATGTGCCATAATAAGATATCCCTATGACAGTTGACAGTTTACCATCTTCGCGATCACTANGACAGTTGACATTTTACCATCTTCGCGATCACTACTTTTGCCTGATAATTAACTTAACTTCGCTACCCGTATATTATAATGTGTGTGTGTGTCGCCATCAGCTCCCTGTTGGATTATAATGTCTCTAGGTGTCCAGCAGGTTGTATTATCTATTTAATATTTCAATTGCTTAATAAATATTTATTTATATCGTTGTTAACCTAAAGTGTTATATATATATATTGTAGTGCGACCCTTGGTAGTTCCTCTAAGGGAATATAAATTAAATAGGAAACTTCAGTACCTAAGGTAGATATAGCCTAGCCAGCTATCCTCCGTTGGTCCCTTAGAATACTGTCGACGGGCATTTAGGCTCAACCCCTAAATAGCGACGTAACAGTATATAAATACGCCCTAAAATATACTTAATATTATTAAGAATGTTTTTAAAAATATTTGAATAATTATTGTATGACTATTAACAAAGAAAAATGTATTTTTGGTATACAAAAGATAAATTTTTGGGTTATGTTATAAGTCAAAATGTTGATGTAAAAAAAAAAAAATTGACTGAAAAAATCGCAGCCCTAATTTTATTAGTTGGATGTGAAATTAAAAAAAAAAAAAAGAAAAAAAAATCATTAAAGTTACTAAGTTTTTTGACAATGCATTTAAAATTTATAGTAAATAGAGCGAATCGAACTTATAGAGACAACAAGAAATGATAAAATAATTATAGAAAACTATCAAAACTATAAATTTAATGCAATTTAAGTGCATCATAACAATAACTTTGTTATGCTATTTTTTTTATAATTATCGATATATTATTATAATATTTTAAATAATATAATATTAAAATTATACTGTTCATCTTTTTTCAATTACCAACTGGTTCCGTTTTTCCCTAATTATACAGATTTTAATAGACAAATATCATAGTTTGACACACTTGCATAAAAAAAAGATGGTTTATATATCAACATTCTTTCATTATATTTACACTAATATATATTACATTAATATTTAAGTAGTATTAAGTTTAAATCATGATGAATAAACTGATGAAAATAGAATTTCTATAGCTGATAAACTTTTTAAGATATGTCTATTTATAATTTAAAAACAGAAAATGTTTTCATTATAAGAGTGTAATAACTTAAAAGTACCCTCACATACGCCTGACATATGCAATGTTTTACAAGGTTTTTGATAGCAAGTTAGATCTCTTTAATTAACATAATTTGTGGATTGACTCCTTCTTCTTCTTCCTCGCCTTAATCCCAATTACTTGGGGTCGGCCACCCTTATCCTAAACTTCCACTTGATACGATCTCATGCATCACTATAGATAATAAGTAAGGGCTTAAAGCAGAACATTGGTGCACTCAATTTTCTTACTCGAAAACCTTCTGTTACTTCTCCCACATTTTTTACCTTAGTACAAGTGTCATCATACATATCCTCTATTATATTAATGTACCATTTCGGGACTCCTTTTCTTATTAATGCCCACTTTAGAACCTCTCTCGGTACTCTATCATACGCTTTCTTCAAATCTATAAATACCATACACAGATTTTTCATTTTCCCCTTTTAATTTCCACCACCGGATCTCCGATTGTTTCTCCGTGTTTCTTCTATTTTTGTTTGTTCTCTTTCCGGTACACCACAACTCTATTACCATCAGTCTATGCTGTGTAGTTACACTCTCACCTGGTATAACTTTACAATCATTTATTCGCTTTACGCTCTCTCTCTTCCACATATAATAATCGATCTGTGATCTATTTCTCCCACTCTTATAAGTTATATAATGTTCTTACCTTTTTCTAAAATAAGTATTAACCACAGCAAGATCATACGATACTGCGAAATCCAGGATTCTTTCTCCAACCTCATTCTTCCTACTAAAACCATACCCTCCGTGTACTCTTTCATATCCTCTCCTCTAATTACCTTCATGTCTCTTCATATCTCCACCTATCACTGCATCCTCAATGCCAGGTACCCTATTCATCACCTCATCCATCTCACTTGTGGTGCATAGTCACTTATTATATTCAGCACTTTTTCCTCGAATATTAATTTCGCGACTATAATCCTGACACTTTTCCTAGCTACTTCTACTACTTTACTTTTCATTTCCTCATCCATTATTATCCCTACACCATTCTTTGTACTATACTTTCCTGATTATATTATTTTATAACCCTCACCTATTTCCCTGGATTTTTTTCCTTTCCACTTAGTTTCTTGCACACAACAAAAGTTAACTTTTCTCCTCTTTAATATGTAATAACTAAAAATAAAGTTGTTGGGGATTGTATTAATGAAGAAGAATGATAATGGAATCATCCGTAAAGACATCATAAATATAAGTACTTTGTTTCTAGTTATTACTATTAATTGTAGTTAGTGTATTAAAACTACTCTTACCTAATATTCACTGATGATGGTTAAATCTTGAGTGTAGATTTGTGGTTGTTAAAAATATATTTAAAACTATAGTAAGTGTGTTAATAAATGAGAATCCAACTTGGTTAGCAAAAGCGTATTTATTATTATAGAAAGTGTTAATTATTTTGACAAATGTATATTTTAAATTTAGTGTAAAAAGTTAAGTCTAAAAACAAACAGCAGAAAAGAATACGCACAAGTATATTTGGAATTATATTTTGAATTGATTAACTTGACATTATAGCGAGAGAAGTGAATAAGAAAGATGAAAGATTGACTGACTGACTAAAGCAGTCTCCAGCCCTTATATAACATACCACGAAAAACATAAACAGGGATGAAACGTCTGATTGAGTCATGCTTTACAATCAAAACAAGACAGTTACTTTTTATCACCTTCCCTTATTTAATGCTTTTTGTGGTGCCTAGAAGACGCTAAGACAGACAATGACTCATGACTACTTTGTAGTTGCCAAAAGTCAATACCATAAGTATAATCGTGTTAGCATATTCTTTTCTGTGGTCTTAGAAATACAAGAGGTATTGATTTTATTAATATTCCAAAGGAGAATATTACAAATACTTCTACTATTTTACACTTCTACCAGTTAATATTCAAACATTCCAACTACCTATTCTTACTTTGTATCTATCTTTTTTTTACACTGTTGACACTACAAGCGTTGAGTAGACCTGTACACATGATTGGCGAAACAGCTACCGCACAAGTTGTTGGTATCAAACACTTTATTCCTTAGGCTCCTCCGTTTTTAACTGCATTCTGTTGTTCCCGGGTACATCTGAGATGAGACAATGCACCTAAGTTTTGTTCAGGATTCCTCATACTCTTTTGACCAATAATTTTTACGCCGGCTGTCGACTTGACGCAAACTCATTAGTCGCCTTTTACGACTGGCAGAGGGGCCGTGGAAGTATTCTTAGTCCCTATCCGCAGGAAAAATTTGTGAATTTACTAATGTTAAAAATTTCAGCACCTACTCCTCACTATAATTAATTACTAATAACTTCTGAAATACTGGTCCAAATGATGTTATCAACCAGTCATATTCTTAATTAGATAATTTTATATTTTATAAATAAATTAAATATGTATGTGACCATTTAAAAAAATAAAGTTGACACTCCTTCGAGTTATAAGGGATGAAAAGTAATTATTAGCTGTTAAATCAAGAATTATACGTAACAAAATGAAATCAATAATTTCCAATATTGTATTTATTTTATGAGTAATCAAGTATTCTGACTATATTTTTTTAAATTAATTAATTTTACAAGTTATTTCAGAAACTAACGACGGGGAAAATATGAATCTAGATTTGGAATCCTATAAAGAATTCAAATAATTGATATAATTCCGTATAAGAGTTAC
The DNA here is from genome assembly GCF_025091365.1 of Daktulosphaira vitifoliae. NCBI lineage: Eukaryota > Metazoa > Arthropoda > Insecta > Hemiptera > Phylloxeridae > Daktulosphaira > Daktulosphaira vitifoliae. The sequence goes on along the minus strand of NW_026099573.1, from coordinate 7,661,793 downwards.
CTAAATATTGTAAATTGTAGATTGTTTTTCTGTTTAATTAGACCTTTTTAGGTTTTTCTTTTCATCAATAATGTTAAAATGAGTGGAAATTTATCTACTATACACAGAAATTTAAAAATTAGATACCATTAAAAGAACTGTTATTATTTTGAAAAGTATTGATAATATCTATGATAATATGATATATTTTATTCGAAATAAGATTCGTTATCGTATTCATTATTTTTATCGTTTAACGTAGTACTTAAATTATTGAAACTAGTTGAAAGTTTGTGAGCACTTTCATTTTGATCAACTTCTAAAATCAAATCACTTTCTTCGTCACTAGATAACTTTTTTTCCATTTGGTCTAATTCTTCAATTACTGATTTTGACAAACCCTCGTCATGTATTATATCATCTTCATAACTAATCCAATCTTTTTCAGCGAATTTTTCCTCTGTACTCTCAAAACTAGTATGGGAATATTGTTTTTCTAATTTTGACGATTCATTACAATTGATGCTTAGTCTTTTGGATGATGTAGATTTCTTGAATTGTAAATCAAATTCTATATTATATTCATTTTCATAATCATCAAAACAAAATTCATCACTTTCTTCTTCTTCAACCTCTGTGGTAATGAATTGTGAATCAATGACTTTAGGAATCTCTGATTTCATTTTATCAGTTGATGATTTAACAATCGGGGGAAACATTTTGCCTTTGTATTTTAATGCATCTATTTCTTTGGAAATGTCCATTTTTTGCGTTATTAATTCGTTAAGTATATCTTTTAGTTTAACTATATCAGCTACGTAAACGTTGGTGTTAGATGTTATGCCTTGAATTGATTTCTAAAAAAATATAAACAAAATCATTACGATTAATTTTCTTTTTAATACTTCAAAAAACTTTGAAAATCTCATGTTAAATTTTATTTAAACTAATTATGCCCATTATAGATTTGAAAAAATTTACTAAGGGTAAACGTCAGGTAAAAAGTATAAGTATGCAAATTTCTGAATTTAAAACTAAATAAAATAATGTCGAAAATATTAAGATATGAAAATTACACTTTTATTATGTTGTAAATCAATATCTTGTTGCAGTTGTCGAATATTTTCTTGAAGAGCTGCAAATGTAATTGTTTTGCTTGTATTAATTTTTAATACGTTCATTAAAAATTCTTCTTTTTTTTTAAATTGTTCCTATTAATGTATTCGTATATATTTTAAAAATAAAGAAAGTATTAGATTTTTTAATTAAATGATTGACTAAAGTGATATTTACTTTTAATATATCTATTTCTTTGTTAAATTGTTCTTTTAAGTCACTTGCATTATACTTAGCCTTTGTTATCATGTATTTTATGACAGTCATTTCCATATTATCTAAATTTATTAACATTTTGAATTTTTTCATCATCACATCTTTAATGGCTATTTGATATTTTTTATAATTTTCTTCCATGTGATGTAAGTCAATACGTAATCGCTTCGAATGCAATATTAATTTTTTATAGGATTCTTTTACATCTTTTCTTTCTTTTTCTAAAGTTGATACTCTTGTTGTAATATTTTGCATGATATTTCCATATAAAAGTACAGATTTGGACAAAACTTTTGCCTCGTTCATTTGGTTTTTATTTAAAATTATAGTTGTTTCTACGTCGTTTAATTTCAGCTTCTTTTCAATCTATAAATATATATATACAGATCTAATTATTAACTCTTATAACTTTTGATATAATTATAATTTTGTTTTATTATTATTTTTTTTTTATTTAAAAATAGTCATTTTTTAGAACTTATTAGGGAAAACTTGATGGGCCGATAAAAACTTCGAGATAAGTAATTATTACATTTATTAGAACTATTATACATAGTTTAGGTAAGGTATAATTTATAAATATACACCAGTACTAGCTACACCTATCTGCATATACCCACATTACACATTAAATTTATTTCCTAGTGAGCTTTAAAAATAGGTGTTCTAAAATTTTGAAACAATAAAATAATTAAATATGTTACGGCCCCGCGTAGCTTCGTTATACACGATGCCCTGCGACTCGTGCCACCTTTATCAGTCGTCGCTCTACTGACCAACATTACGTGCCATACGCCACTGGGTAAAGTCCAACAAGTGCCGAACGGCCGACGACGACCCGCCGCAAATGAGACAGCAGTCTTCTTCCCGTTGTGAAAGTGACAATGTCGACGAACCGATTCGCACCCGCGCACCGTCGCCATCAACGCTGCTAACCTTTTATCGCCTAAGGATTACGCCGGACATCACGTCGTCGACGCCAGCGAAAGTGCCGCGATATTATGCGAAGATTATTATTATTGTGTTTATTTTTTCGGTTTGTTTTATATTTTTGTTAAAATAATCTGTTGTCGCTCATTTAATAAGCGGCCCACGGGTCTCTACCAGTGTCGACCACATTTTTGCGACGTAACTCGTGTCAAACACTATTTTTTAAATTTTTTTTTATTATTATAATAAATAATAAAATATGCTTTAAAAAATACAGCGTAATTATTATTGGATCAAAAGTTCAATCAAATCTAATACACCTTTTATTTATAAATCATGTTATTGTATATCACTACTAAAATAAATATACACATAAACTTTAAAATAACAAAAGTTTACTCGAAATGCATCCAATTTTTCAATTTTAATTTGCAATTCTTGGTTTACAACATCTAATTCTGCGTACTTTACCCTTAATTTCTTCTTTAAAAGATCTATACTATTATAAACATTTTCAATACACTGTTCTATTTCATAACGTTTTGACCGCAATTCAAAAGTCAGTGTAAACATTTTTGGATCGCAACCTTCTGGTAATACATTCTCATCAAACATCATTTGGCCAAACAATGTAGCAGAATCTATACTACCATCATCGTTTGAATCTGAATCTGAGTCATCACTTTCATCTGATGATGATGAATCAGTATCTGTTTTAATTTTATTAAAAATTGCATTTGTTAGTTTGTTTGAATATGATAATTAAATTGACTGAATACTCACCATCATCGTCATCTAACTTAACTCTGGTTGGCTTAAATTTTTTTTTAAAAATTTTTCTCAAGTGTTTAGCAAAGCTATTATTTCGAATTTCTATCTCAAATAAGTTATTTACATCAATTGCTTCTTTATTTTTGTTTTCAATGATTTTGTAGTTACGCCTAATATCTTCTTCAATATTAATAATCTATTAATAATAATAATAAATAAAATAATAATATTAAAATTCTATGATAAAATGATTAATTATTATTATATTTTTCAAAAAATCAATATTTTGATGAAAGAATAAAAATTTTCTCAAAATAATTGAAGGACTATGTGTAATAACTACTAAGTCCGTTTTAGAAAAATTATTTTTATAAAAAATTTAATTTAAAGTAAATATTAAATATTTGTTTTAGATAAATATGTCTACAAATAATAGTACAGAGTGTAATACGGGAATCTATCATATTTAAAATGCTGTTATAGCTATAAAACCTATGAATATAGGAAAGAAGAGTACTTGTAATTGGTAATTTTGTATGTGAAAAGTCTTTTTCAAGTAATAAATCATCTTTGATTGAATCAAATGAGTATATTTGAGGTTGAGATGACGCTTACATGCTAAATGTTTTATCACATTCTAATCGTTTTGTGCTAATTCGAATGTTTTATATTATTCATAATACCATCCTTGTGAAGATATTTCACCGATAAATAAACTGTTGCTTTAATTGGCATTGGTTTACGAGGTATATCAAAAAATGTTTACAAAATGCCCTCATCGTATTCACATTCTCGACTTTAAAAACGCATCTCAAACGCAAATGCATGGAGTCCCATTTCAAACTCACTCGTCGCGATAAACTAATGGAAAAATAAATATTGTGAACCACACTACCAATTGCTCGCCCTCTTCCTCTCTATAATCTATTTTTGTGTTATTGAAGCGGTTTAATATACGTTAAACTCCCGTGTCGCACTCTGTAATTTTAACTTTTCTATTGTAACTAGACTTTGTACTGAATTTCACAACAAAATCATTTTTATTCAAAATAATAAAAAACTATTTTCTGAAAATGTTGGAATTTTCTAAATGTTACGCAAAGCTTCAATAATTCAAAACATATTTTTTTAACCTGAGCTGACAATTCATTTTGTTTTTCTGTAATAATGTAAACATCATAAGAATATTCATCTTCAAGTAAGTCATAATCATTTAATATTAATAATTCTTCTTCTAAAGTCAATGCAAATAGCTCCAGAAACTTTATGCGCAATACAACGGCTATTCTCTCAGTTTCCAACTCAGCTAAATGGTTATCAAACATTTCAATTTTTGTAAAAATTAATTCGTGTAAACATTTGTGTTTGTATCTTAGTTTTTTTTCCCTCATTATTTTTATTTGATTTTCTAAAAATGATGATTTTATTTGACATTTTTCTATTAAAGCATATTTAGTTTGCTTTAAATATATAGGCGATTTTTCTGGATAGATCAATAAGTATTCATGATCTACACAATGATGTGTAATACAAGTTTCCTCTGATGTTTTTAACTAAAACAATAATAAATTTATGATTATTGTTGTTATTGATGTAAACTCAGAAATTATATTGTGTGCCTATATATAAATTTGGATAAGAGATAATGTTAATAATATTAAAATACTATTGCCAAACTTTTTATGCTATTTTATTTTTAAAATAAATTATCATTAAATATTGCAAAAACAGTATTACTGAAAAATACAGAATGTCTAATCATGTTTGGACATCTTTCATATACATCTTGTATCAGCAAACATATATTTTTTTAAATAGTTATTAAAATCTTAGACAGCCTTAATGTGATATTTTTTATTATTTGTCTTTAATAAGAAAGGAAGTAAAAAAAAAATTTTTTTACCTATTCAAAAATTTTAAATTTGCCATTCTTAGCTATTTTCATGGAAAAATATTTGAGATAAATATTTTTTATAATTTTAGTTTAAAATTTAATTCTAATATTTTTTGGAATAGATTGTATATGTATTAATAAAGCAAAATATACAAGATATCACAGATATCTAACTGATAAAGCTTATTAATATTGATACAATTTTCATTTTATTGAAATTTTCTTTAATAATAATTATTGCCTTTATAAACTACGTTTAAAACATATTTTTTTGTTATTCATAAATAATAAAAAAAAAAAATGAAAAATAAAAAATGTTTGGTTTTTTTTTTTCAAAGTTTTAAAATACCCACGCGTTAAAAGTATGTTTTTATTCCTTTTCTTATTATTGGAAAATAATAAAAATATACTAAAAATAAAAAATAAATTAAAAAAAAAATAATAATTGCTGATTCAAAAGTTATTAATGATATCAGATCATGATAGGATAATTTGTATACAGAGTTTTTCATTAAAAAATATGTACTAAAAATCTTACTTGAAAATCGTCATCATTTGTAATTGTAGGAAAATCATTGGGTAATACCAAGTTTGGATCATTTAATTCATTTTGTATTGTTTGAATATCAATAAGAAATTTTTTATAATCTTGTATTAAATCAATTTTTTGTTTTTTTAATTCGAATATTTTTTTGTTGAATTCTGATTTTAATTTAAATATCTATTAAAAAAAAAACGTTTAAGAAAAATTTACTTGAATGATATTACAAGAATTGTAACATATTTACAAGCAGTCAAGTAGAGTAGTGTATCAAAAAATTAACTAATAATTTTTTTAACTTGTGAGAGGTGACGACTTGGGTCACGCAACGGATTGTGAAGTCGCCACCCTTATGGCTCCCTTGCAAAAGGAAATCGGGTCGCCAACCACTTAGGCGAGGGTCTTGATCATAAAAAGAACAGCACCCGGACCATAAGTGGATTTAAGAAAATAAAAATAAAACCAATAATATGCACTTTGATGAAACAAAGTGGATATAAAAAAATTATATATACACATACTAAAATATAAAGTGTTGTTGTAGACTATAATACGCTGATACCTTGTAAATATAACAAATAGGTTTATTTGATGTCACCAGTGGTGGACATAATTTAGTATGTCGAAGACCGTTACCTTAAAACTAGAGAGAATTATTTAAAGGGAAAAAAAATAAGATACACGTGAATATTGAAGATATTCACGCAATAAAAAAATTTTTGTTGATTAAGAAAATTAAGAGGACTTTATTAAATTATTAGTTAAGTTAATAGTGGACAAAACCCGAAGGCAAAAACCACTCTGCAAATAAAGGGACAAAAGAGAAAAAAAAACAATTATTAAGACAAAAAAAAATTTTAACCTACAACTTTTAAATATTACACATGAAGTGTCTTCCGCATTGGAACATGTCCGTGTACTTCGGACGCGGCGGATAATTTCTGTAATCTGGCCGGCCGGACCGTACTTGGGCATTGCGGGAATAATATATATATATATATATATTAAATATACATGACACACCACTGACCAATAACCTTATATACAACAATGCTAAAATTATATACAGCTCATAACAAAATAAATTTACAACAGAAAAAGGGCTCAAAACAATATATTAAATAAAATAAAATACGATACCCAGTCCCGGATGGGACTCATCCTAAGATGGGAATCTCGGCCCCGGAAATGGCCGATGCCTTGCTGAATTAATACATTATTAAACGACACACACGAAAAAAACAAATTAATGTTGGCTGTACGCACACAGCCAAAATACCACAACGGTGGTTCAAAGGGAAGAGAGCCCGACAAATTCCTACACACCGGGCGAGACACAACGACGACGACGATTACGTTTGGGAGAGGGTATCGGCTTAACAATTTACAAAATATAAAACAGATAAAAATATGAACAATATTAAAATTATACAGGTATTGACAGTGGTGGCCAGTATATGTGTCATAAAGGGAACGATTATTAAACTGATAAAGAATATTGTGTGTATAGAGTTCACCTTGACAGCAACAGTACAGTTTTCTGATTACACGGCCGGATATAACGTACGCGCGCCCATTAGCAAAGCAACAGTAAATCTATATATATCATAAAATTCACATTTTGTCACGTTACACTTGTAATTGTAAAATTTAGAACATAAGTGATTTATAAAATAAACAAACCTCTTCTTGGACGTCTAAGTATTCATCATATTTGTCTTCCATTAATATTATATCATCTTGGGGTACTTTGTAGGTAGAAGAGGACTTCAAATTTAAATTACCAATCGTACTTCTAGCAACATCTATTAGAATTTCTTCCTCAGTATCGAATTTTGTTATGTCAGGTTTTTTCATTTCTAGGTCGTGCATTTTAATTTTTTCTGTTTTTTCAAAATTTTTTCTCTTAGCATATTTATCAATAGCTTTTCTAATATATTTTGGTAGAGAATCGTAAATTTCTCTAACGTTTCGGAGAAAAACTTCCCATTCTGCTAATTTATGAACAGTATCGTCAGTAAATTTTTCTATAATAGTAGACTTTCGTCGCCTATAATATAAAATAATAGATAAAAAAATGGATAGTTCTTTTTTAGTATATATAATCAAACCTTTCAAACGATAAATTTTCTGAACTATTAGCAGCATGTAATATGATTAATTAATATTAATGTAAAAATTGTCTACTAACCCAACCCAACATATATAATGACTATTAAAAAATTTCAATAAATTTCTTACTTTCTTTTAGGATGTTTTTTAGATAACAGAGTCTCAAGTAATTTCCCATAAATTTCTTTATGCGTTTTATGCTTAATTGTTTTAACGTTTATTTTACTACTGAAATAAATAAATATACTTAATGTTCATTAGTGTATCAACTTTTGATTTTCAAATTTGATTTACATATAATAACCAAAATGTCACGTACGATATTCCTTGTATTTCAAATGAAGGTGTAAGAACACTTTTTACAAAGTAGTCTTTTACTTTTTTTAATCCTAATTCTTTTTTTTCGAGATCAAAAGCTAGTTTTGAACGTAAAATATCCATTTGAAGTTTAGCTTCATCGTAAATTGAAAGAGTTATTCTTTCGTCTAATTCGAAATATGAATGTGGTAGCTGCAATGATTCAGGCAAAGCCATATTTTTTTTTTGTATATTTTTAAATTTTAATTTAAGTTCAAGTAATGATTCCCTTAATTTATGTTTTTCTTTATTAGCCATATTTAGTGCTTTCCATTTTTCTTTATTAATCTTTCTCTCTTCTAGACTATCTTTGATATCCTCTTTAGTATTTATTATATCTTTTTCCTAAAATAATCTTATAATAATGAAAATTTAATTTAATTTTAAACTAATAATTAAAAACCCAGCACAGGGGGGTTCTGGTACTATAGGGACATGATGTAGTTGGGTCTAATATAGATTTAATCTGACAGAGATTAAAATCACTATCATAAAAAACGCTTCGATGCAAATTTGTAGATAGTGTTTAATTTTAATAATATTGATGAATTATTCTAAAAGTAACATGACCTACTCTTTCCCAATCTATATCCTGATTTCAAATTTTATGATTTATAAATGTAACATATGAATAAATATTTATAATAGCAATTAAATAAAGTATGAAATTGATATTTAATAATTTAGTATTGTAATTTTTAAACAGAATTTATAAAAAATTATAAATGTAATTATTACTTTTATGGAAAACGTATATAAAGGTTGAAGGTCTTGAAGCAATAAATAAAAAAAAAAATTGTTGTAATTTATAAAATAAATTTACTGGTCTGCAAAGAATTTTCATTTGAGACCAAAATATACTTTTCTAAACTTATTTTGCACTGATTCAAATCTGCAATTAGAGTTTCAAATATGGCTTTTATAATAAAAATAACCTACTAATTAACATAGAAAGTATTTATGTTTGATTATTAGGTTACGTATGAATAATCGATAAATATATTCTAATTAAAATTAATTTGAAAATTTTCTACTTTCTATACGCTTTTTTAAGTTTTGAACCACTCCTATATAAAGAGAAATGGTCCGATTAAAAATAAAAATATATAAAAAATGTTAGGTAAATATCTCATGTATTTATAAAAAAAATTAAAAACATTTCAAAAATTAGCAATTTTCAAATTTGTAATTTTTTTGGAGATTTCCCCTATTACAGGAACGAGGGAAATTTTTTCAATTTTTGAGGGTAATGTCTTCGATTAGATACGATTTGAGATCTTTTGACGTATCGTTGAAAGAAATCGGTTCGGTGAGAGATCAGAAAAAGTGGTAACAAACAAAAAAAAAAACACATCATAGTAAAATTAATACCTTCTTAGATTTGCATCGAAGCTAAGAACTTAAGATTAAATATTATATAAAGTGCTGAAATTAATTATCTTAAATGAAACTTGATTAAGGGGTGAGCTAGAGAATGTCGTTAAGATGATCCCTAAAAGTTAACCTATGGTAATTTATAGAAAAGGGGCATAATTATAAAATCATGAGGGGCAAAAATATATATGATATAAGCATAGTATAATCAATGGTGGAGCACTTTAAATATGTCATTGGAACATAGATACAATATAAAAAAAATTTTGAATACTAAATAATATTTTGTTAGTCCTTTTCTTGCAAATAAAATACTAATGGATATATCACAAATTTAGAATAGAAAATTATTGAGTTATGAATATTTTAATATACAGAGTAATCGGGTTATTATAAACTACTGTATTATTCGCAAAGTTTAGTTTACAAATATTTATAGAAATCATCCAATTATTTATTATTATCACCTGTAGTTCAGGCTTAGAAGGTAGTTCAACAACTTGCAATGAGCATTTGCTTTCATCGGTGTGGTTGCAATGAAAATGATAACAAAAAATGTTTCCATCATCTCCAAATGAGTACAATAAACGGTAATCGTGGCTAAAATACAAGCCTTTAATTTTTCCAGTTATATTATCGTGCATTGAGTGTTCAATATAATCTTCCAAGTTCAAAAAATGTTTAGTCTGGATATTTGTTAAACGAATTCTACCATTTGTAAATCCCATCAAAAGTATAACTATTAATTTTGATTGGCTAAAAGGATAAAAATATTTTCAATTATGTTATACATTGTTTTTATCTTATATATTATAAATAATGGTAATAATTTTATAAAAATATTTAATAATTTTTTGTAATTAAGGGATATTAAATATGGATAAATAGTTGGTATTGACTCACTAAATCAGAGCAGATGAAAGTGGTTGGTCGATTTTGTCGGGTATTAAGGAAAAATTTATTAGTTTTGAACTATTAATATCATATTCGTACAAATAACCAGAATCGTAACCATCTATAGATACCCATACAGTATTCTCATTAGGACTATACACAGCAAAAATTATGGGATTCGGTACTGGAGGGACATATATTTTTGGTGGTTCTTCATCTTCTTCGGAATCTTGAAAGTATAATTCTTCGTCTATTTCTACCCCAGGGTTATTTTCCTTGAGTATTTTCAACTTTTCCCTTTTACGATTTTTTTTTTCTTTCTTTTTCTCATTTAATTTCTTTATAAATTGATTTCGAATTATTTCCGATTTAATACTTTTTGTTTCTATTATTTTAGGTTCGAGTCTCAATAAAAATGACTCCTTGGTGTATAATGGACGACTAGTAGGAAAACTTATTTCAGCAATATGACCACTAGCACAACTAATTAGAGCTGTACTTTTCTAAAAGAATCACATTTTAATAACAAAAACAGTAAGAAAAAATAATATTGTTGTATTTAGTTTACCTGAGAAGGTTTCCAGCATATAAAAGTGATAGATCCAGGAAAGGGGTAAAAACCAACAGGCTCTAATTTAAATGGGTTTCTTATTAACTTATAAACAAATACTGAACAATCTTCACTTCCACTTACAATTATTTTATTATTATTATTTGTTTTTAAGTGATTAACACTATTCGTATGCGGTTTCGTAACCTTTAAAAATATAACTAATTTAATGATTTATTAAAAAAAAAAAAATTAAACATGTAAAATTAGAACGATCAAAAATCTGGTTCTAATCTAAAACTTTAATTAATCTCGTATTACTGATGTTATCATGTTTTTAAGATATAATATTTACTTGAAGTAGAGTAAGATTTATTAATTCACCATTGACAATCTCTTTGAGAGGTACTAAGAATATTTTTAACAAGCCGTTTTTAAATCCAGCAACAAATATACTTTCGCCTGTTGCCACCTAGAAAATAAAAAATATATTGTGAAACAATCTGTAGCAATAGGTACTAAAATCATATACTTTTAATGGTAACCAAATCAAAGAAGTAATAGGTGTTTGAAAATTATGGGTGAATATTAAATTTTTATTTACGATGTCATACAAATGGAACCACCCATCTAAAGACGTAGTAGCAATATAGTAATCAGTTGGTGATGGCTGTAAACTTGTTATTATATCTCCATGAAATTTAGCTAATCTTCTTAAAGGTTTTGCATTTGCTGATACTTCAATATCTGCAAGCCATATCCCTCCATTACCGTCCTGTATTTCATAACATTATAACATTTAACAAATCAATATAGAACTGTATTATACTTGTAGAAAATAATCAAAGGAGTTGATATCATCATTAACTTTGCATAATCCCATGATTTTAGCACGTCCAATATCGTCTTCGATAGTTAGAGTAAAAGATGGCTCTATTTCAATCACTCTATCTTTTTCCGGCGGATCGGCCATATTGACTGTGTAGTAATACCAAGATTTAACGGTGCCATCTTTGCTAACACTCGTTAACTCCATGTTAGCTTCAGAATATAAGAACATAATGATTGGCTCCGAATGACAAGGTTTTCTACCTTTTCTCATTACTTGGATTTTTATTAGTTCTTCATCCCATACTAATATATTTCCCCATTCACAACCAGAAATGACCTTTAAAATAAACGTAGTAAGCCTTTCTTTTTAAACATTAAAAACTTACTTTTTCATCAGGCATTGAATAGGTTCCTATTACATTTGATATTTCCGTTTTTCCGAATCGACCAAGACGACCTTGAAGTTTTAGACCCGTAAACGTCTGAACCATTTTCCAGAATTTTATGTGGCCCGAACCCGCTGTTGTTAAATGATCCGATATGTAATTTGAAAAGTGACATACGTATACGTCTTGACTGTGCGATTTAGTTCTCAATATTATTCTTGATTTTTCCCAGTCCCATATTGAAATAGTGTTATCTGGTTCTCCACCTTGCGAACACAAATATTTTCCATTTTGGCTGTAAAAAAAACATCACTCAACTTTAATAATATTTTTTACTATTCATTATTATTTTAAATTAAAATAAAGTGCAAATAAATACATGTAATATTGATAGTAATGTATTACAGTTTTCAATTGCAACTACTAATTCTATTGCTATTAAAAAATAGCAGCTATATATCATTTCTATTGATAATTTGGTGATTTATCCAGCTTTTAATCTTACATTTGTAGCAGATTAATAAATAATAGCAATGCTATTATTACTGAAAATAGCAATATATACAAAATGATCGGTTTAACATAAACCACTCAATTATTCGCAAAAGTAAAATATTAGAAAAAAAAATTTTGATTTCTTATAGTTATATATATTTATTGAATTATCAGCTAATAATGAATTTAGCATTATCACTTATAACTTAAAGGGACATATTTAATTAACTGACACAATAGAAAATTATTTGACTAAGAAAATAACTGTTAATATTTTTGACCAGTATTTCAGACTTCATTAACAATTTAAAATAATAACTGAAGGTGATGAGTGGGTGCTGCTATTTTTACCACTAATCATTTTCCGACCATACTCTTCTTCCTGTATACATATGAAAATGAGAATAAATTCTAAAGTACTGGTTTATATGTTTTAATCAACCAGTTATTTTCTAAATTAAATCATTTTCTATTTTATAAGCTAGTTAAATTTGTATGTTGTCAAATTGATGTTCGGTTGGGTTGGATTTTCATTTTCAGCAAAACATTTTTTATATTATTGTTCAAAAAATTCAACGTGATTATACTAGTTTGATTTTCAAACCAATTTTTTCAAAGAAAGTTTTTAAACTTAACCAAACTCTCAATTTGCTGCTTTCGTTTTAAAATTGAACGCGTAATACACTTGTACAATTTATGTTTAACATATGTAGGATGATTTGTTTGTGTATAACGCTATCAGTAGGAATAGGAATTATTTGTTCTTATGTATTTTGTTATATTATTCTGAATACATTAGCAGCCAGTACAAATTTTTGTAGATTGAATTAAATTTTAGTTATATTTCGTTATCAAGGTTATAGTTTTGAGTTTGGTTGGATTTTCTCTACTGAAACGAAAAGTATTTCTACTTCTTCCTTTTCCTGGCCTTAATTCCAACTACTTTCGATTGACCAAAAGGAAAAGTATTTTTACGTTACTTTATAATCCTATGACAAAGAAGAATGAATTTAAGTAATTTCAAAATGGCTCAAACAAAATTTGTAAATTCATATAATCTCCTATCTTATCCTAACATATCAGTTTCATTATACTGTCCGTTTTCGGTTAAAATGGTGTAAATAGTCTTTAAAACTGGTAGTAAAACATTTTATTTAATATTGTAATATTTAGTTTAATTGCAAATTCATGATCTATTATTATTAGACCAAGAATTAAATATTCATAAACATTTTTGAAAATGGTTGTCTTATTCATTTTATATTAGATTTAAAATACAAAATGTTTTAGTATATAAGACGAAATGGAATGAATTGTCGGGTAGAGTACCTCGGGAGCCCTTGGGTAATCTCATGTATCTATTTTACGTTTTTGATAATAAAGTCTTTACTATCGTGTATTATTTTATTGTACTTTAAGTGTATGTTTGTTTCAAACATTTCATCTTGTTTTAATTACATATTTTAATTATTACGTTTGCTTTATTAAAATATTTTCTTTTATATTATAAATAAAGATATGAGGAGTTTGTCTTTAAAAACATAGCATACGTCACGCCATTGGGAGTTAATTAATGAGTTATTTATGCTGATAATAGTTGAGTACCCTTAGAGTTTACTATTTTAATTACTATTTGGGTTACGGCTAATAGTCGTGAACATACCCCTTGGTAGTGTTATAGGGGAATAAGTTTATAATTAAGTCAGAATTCAAAAATTTTATTTATTCATTAAATTAATTAAAGATACAACAATGGTCAACGGCTATAGCAGGCACAGCTAAAAGTCAGTTTAATATATCAACAGTAATGTTCATATTAACTACCACCACAATCTGTACGCAATATTCTTTGCTACCACATTACCAAACTCTAGTCGGCTCTAAACTTTATCCTTAATAAAACTTTTTTTTTAAGCTGACTCGATTTAATAAAAGCAAATTTAATTATTTGACCTATATCTGTATTTTATTTATAAATTTCTATTTACCCAATATAATTTATGTTAAAAGTAGAATAATGGTTTATTTGTTTTTTTTATTACACATCTTATAGAATATGTTATTGTTTTGTTTTTTTTCATATTTTATCCATAGATGCAGTGATATTAGGTAAAAATCTGATAAGTTTCTGTATAATTTAGAAAAAGTTTTGATTTTATCACTAGAAAATATTTTTCTATATTTTGTCATGATTATAAGTAGAATGATTACTCAACGATGTTTGATTATATGGTGTCAAAGATTAATATCAATTTAACATTAAAAAATCATTGCACTATAACATAAACTAGTTCATAACACGATCATAAATCATTTCAGAAACAAAATTTATTTTAATAATGGCGCCTTTTAACACATTCGACGAGTGATTTGACCTTATGATTACCACCAAAGGTTCAAAATTGATAAAAGTTAAACAAAATTTATATCATCTAAATTTCATTCGATAATATTGTGAAATATGTTATTATTAATATGCATAAGGTCGCAAAAATTTTAAACTAATATTAATTTTTAAATTTGGGGGATACGTGGTAATTTTTAAAATATATATAATATTAGGGTATCAAAATTCAAATCTAATGCGTATTTTTCAAATTTTATTTTGTATAATAATAAGATAGGACTAATAAAGCCAATGTTTGCTTATTGAAATATATACTATAGACCAAATAAATTAACGTAATATTCATATTAAAATATCTATGCCTAAAATATCAATGACCAAAGTTGAAAAATAATTATTAGCTTCGATGCGAAGCTGAGAAGGTATTGGTTTTACTATGATGTGTTTTTTTTTTTTTTTTTTTTTTTTTTTTTTTTTTTCCCCTTTTTTTTT
>NW_026099573.1:7602540-7645162 GCF_025091365.1 Daktulosphaira vitifoliae | reverse complement strand
ATCAAGTAGCTTTTGGAATAAAACACCAATTTTTTTAAAATTAAACACTATCTAAAGATTTGCATCGAAGCGTTTATTTTTGATAGTGATTTTAATCACTGTCAGATATCATTATACTTGATCCAACTATACCACGTCACAACTGTGCCGCGACCCCCCTGTGCTGGGTTTTTTTTTATTATCTGAATTCAAGCGTATATAATTTTTGTGATCCACAACAATTATTGTTATTTTTACAATATTGATATCATCAATGTTTTTTTTGTAATAATCTCATTAAAATTTAGCGTTATACATCGTTATTTTATAACATTATCAATAACGCATTTAATCTCTGGATGACAACACACCAGAAGAATTTGACCTTCATTATTCTTTGTTTTACTAAATAATAGCATTAGTTCCTATTTCACACCAATAATTTTTCTTTTAAATTAAAATAAAACTGTTATATATATATATTAATATGAATGCTAGATTGTATAAAAAATCACCAATTTTAGCAGTCACTGGTTTTATTCTTGTTGAATATCAGTATATAATTGCTATTGTAAAATATTTGCTACTGCTATTTGTTTTCATGATTGTGTAATTTCAATAAATTTGTTCAATAGATATAATTCTAACATAACAAAACGTCTATATAGTTAACTATTATACAAATATTTACTTTCAAAAGTAAGTTCACCATCAAAAAGGTAATGCAAGTATCTGATTTAGGTTGATGAAAAAAAAATTTCATATGTTACATGGTGCTTTTAATTTCAAATTATCTTTGGACCACAAAAAGCGTAACTATGAACTTATTCAGAAGTTTTATAAATTTTAATTTGTTTAAAAATATGTAGTATTAAAACAAAAACATGTGATGCCTAAAATATTCATCTCAGTTCTTATAGTCTGTTCTATCTTTAATTTATAAATTTATATTGAAAAACTTCTATGAGCCAGTACTTGACCACAAACTTGCCAAATGTTAAACCAAAAAGAAAGTAATTATTAGAAATAATAAAAAATATACTTTTAATGTAGTCTACAAACGTAAAAATTGTTTAAAAAAAAGAATGATTATTGGATCAAAAGTTATAAAAGTTGTTAATTAGATCAGTTCCATTCTGTATAGCAGCAATTTTAATATTAAATTATCATACTTGAATACATCAATTTATGAAAGTAACAATCAATCATCTAATATAAAAAGAATACTCAAAAAAAGTGTTTGGCACTGGGAAGTGGTTAGAATATGACCCCCTCCATAAGTACGCCATTGATTAAGATTACGAAGATCACTGTAATATTATTACAGTATTATAATTTCAAATTAATTTTAAAATAATATATATACAAAATATAGCCAAAAATTAAATTAGATTAATTATTATTACCTATATGTCAACCAATTATATTGTTGTTTTGTACCTCCTCTAAGTACACTTATTACTTCAAAAGTAGGCCATTCATATACTATTATTAAAGGATTTGTACAATTTTCTCCAACTGATATATGATTAAGTATTGGATTCTTCTATTCATTGGCATCAAATTATAATTATTATTTTAATTCAAAAACATTTACTTACAGCTATATGACCTATTCCTCCATTACCAGCACATTTTCGAAATGATAATTTTCTTGTATTTATATCTAACATATGAATATAACTACCTGATGCATACAATACTGTATTTTCGTCTGCATTGCAAATATTAAAGATTTTGGAACAACAATCATAACCAAACGAATGACTAAAAATAATATATTAATAAATATTTTCATAACTTTAGTTTTAGAGGAAATATAAATTAATAATGAAATAAAAAATTACAGAAACGAACAAACAAAACGAATTTTAAATTTTTCAGTTGAATACGAACCGAACTATTTCATATATAAAATGATATATAAATATATATCGTATTTAACAAAACTTACATGATTTTAACTTAAGAAATCGATTACCCATAGAGAGCAAATCATCTGAATGCTTTTCTTTTTTTAATCATATGTTACATTAAACTATAATTACAACTAACTTAAATTTTAAATAACTTAGTATGAAGCAAGTATTCCACTACTATGCAAAACACTTCAAAATCGGCCATTTTAACCGAAAATTTTATGATTTTTGGTTTAATGTTTTAATGGTCGATGAATTCTAGAAATCGAGATGAAGGATAGTTTTATTTTTCATCTTAGTAGACATTGTATTAGCTTTAATTTTATTTTTATTCACGCAAAACACAAGTCCAAAAATTCATTTTTTAAATGAAGTTTTTTAAAATTGTATAAACTTTATAATGTTTCTATTTATATATTTTTTAATAATAAAATTATTATAATAGTTATTCAACTCTAATAAGATGCCTAATAAATTTTAAATATTTTAAATACTTGATTTGCTATTAAATTAAAAAATTGCATTTCCACTTTTTGAGAATTAAAATTAATTAATTACTTAGTGTTAATAATACTCCCTATATTCTAGGACAAGTTCTAAACTAAAAATTTTGGATACTTACAAAAATATTATGATATCATCATTAAGTGTGCATTGTAAACTTTTTATCGGTTTTGAAATAAAATCATTACTATTATATACTTTATTTATTATATCTTCAGAAATATTATAACTGGTTTCATCAAATGATTCAAACTCATCTATACTTTCATCGAGTTCTTGCATTTTTTTGAAAATAAAAACATATTAAAGACAAAACATATTAAAGACAAAACAATTTTTAAATAATAATTTGCAGTCAGTATGTTATGCCGTTGCTAAGTAAAAATAAGAATGGATTATTTAATCAATAACTAGAAGAGGGAGCTATGCCGTTCGTTACTCACTTTCATAATTTGTAATGATATTATTGGTTTTTATTTCTTAAATAATCAACTTAAATACATACCTCAAAATTGAACAATTTCAGTATTTGGCTCATCAATATTATATACAAATAAACGAATTGATAAGCGTAAATAAGTATGGTTAAAAATATTAAACTATTTTTTTACGCGTATCGGTTTCTCTAAAAGCTATTACTTGTGACAGGACTGTGAAGCTACATAGCTAAGTGCAAACAAATGACACCGAGTGGCTCAGAGTTAGATCATCGAAAACTTTAATTTTACATTTTTTCAGTAATCCACTTGATCAATGTACGTAGTCATTATTATAAGCACTTGCTGAGTTTCTGGCTGAATTGACCCGAATTTATAAGTATCATATGGATTTTATGAGTAAATTCTAATAAATAAATAATGATAATAGTTATAATAAATGTAACTAGAAATAAATTTGAACAAATTCCTTTCTTGTTGAATAAAGTATTCCGGCTTATGTTAATCATTAAAAAATTAATCAAAATATAAATTTTGTTGGTACATGCAAATTCTTTGGTAAAAAAATAGTTATTTTTCGTCAAATGTTTCCAAATTTGAGACGCAGGCATTATAAACATCTCCATCGAATACAGCACCCTAAGTAGCACATCATAAGACAACCCAAGATGTTAACATTTTTTTTTAACGATTTATTCGATCTTGAACAACTTCCCCCTGTCTGTAGTCTGTTTATTGTAAACCATTAAAAATGTAGTACCCCTTTCATCTCTATAATTACCAGGAATAACGTAGGCATCAAGCCATACAATGTAGAAATCCATTGGCGAAATGAATCTTTACATTGGTTCTTGATTAGTATTAGAATTCCTAGAATTATTAAACTTATTTCATTTTTTTCAATGGAATCTATACAAACTACGTTCATTACTATGAGATAAAGTAGGTATTACTTTAAAGTTGAGGACACTTTTACGGTGTATTTTCATTTTTTTTTTTTTGTGAATTGTGAAATAATGAAAAAAATTAAATTTTACGAGTTAAAGATATTATTTTAATGTTGATTAAAAAGAAATAAAATTATTTTTTGATTTTAGTTACATAACAGAACTTAAAAATACAAATTATAGACTTCTTTTGTTTTCTAAATTTTCCAATTTTAAGTCACTGCAACATTGCATCCCATTTTTTGTTCATATTTTTTTTATTTTCTAAATCAGAAAGAAGTAAACTAATTAAAAGCAAAAAATTTTACACTGTCTTTAGAAGACTTATGTAGAAAATTTAACAAATTTAAAAGTTTGAGTTGAATATTTTAAAGCTTTTATAGTATTCTGATGTTCTGCTATGGCTGCCAAAAAACATTTTTTTTTTGCAAGATGACAGTTTTTAAAGTTTTTTTTATTGACTATAATATTTGTACTCTCTATTAAACATGTTAATAGACCTAAAATAATACATTGTAGTTAATAGTAAGTCTATGCAACTACCCTTGAATATTTCTGGGACTTTGCCTAGGACACGTAGTACTAATTTCAATTAATTTAGTCACCGAATGATGGTTATACGATGTAAATAGCATTTAAAAAAAAAACACGCATTGGAATAAATAAGAATATTTAATTTAATTACGTTCTAATATTAGAACATAATTTAATAATCAAATTCATATAATGTACAATTCAATTGTAAATTTATGACATCAAACAAAAATAATTCAAATTGAAGAGTTAACCACAAATTACTTTAAAATTCAGAAATTGATGACTTATATTAAGATTTTATAATTACTGAATTAAAGTAGTACTAAAATTACTGAAACCAATATATAAAGTCTAATTAGTTGGCTCGGAAGTAGATATTCTTAGTGGCAATTTAGGAGTAAGATTACGCTTCGATGGCGGAACCAAAAATATAGGAAGTACTGGCGGAAGTTCTGATCCTTCAAGCTTGATTTTTGCTAAGTACATAGCTAGAGCGAATTCATCAGCGTCTAAAACACCATCCTTGTCAACATCGGCCATCTTCCATATTTTCGAAAGAACAGAATCTGGCAATTTTGTCTTTAGCATTTCTTCTTTAACAGCTTTAAAAAAAACAATTTTTTTAAATTATAAATTTATCTTAAGTTGTGAAATTTTGGATATTATGTAATACAGAATGCAAATGTTACTTAATATTAATATGTATAAAATAACATAATCTAAACTTTGTGTCATATATTTTGTATACCGCTACAGCTTATATACCTGATCGAATCACTTTTCCGTTATGTTTCTCAAGTTTATCAAATATCTCACTAAAAGGCTTTCTGTAATATTCAACAATCCAAACATCTTCAAATTGACCTTCATCAAATCCATGAGATTTAATATTAAATGGCGTAGTTGTGTCTTTAGCATCTGGGATCACATTACCTAAAATTGTCATAAAAATAATTCAAATTTTAGTGAAATATTTTATAATCACCAAAAAGTTTTATTAAAGATAAATTGTTCACATTAAAGTCAAAATATAGTAATATTTGTAAAAACAAAAAATTGATTTATGTAAAAACATTTATCATACCATTTTCTTAAAAAAAGCCCAACATTTTGAGTACCTGGCATAATTAAAACTGTATAAATTAATATAAATTTACGATACCAATGTATCTTATTTGAAATTTTTTTAAATTTGGGTAATACTCAATCGGTATGGGTTTTTGTGCTTAGTAAGTATCTTTATTAAAGAATATACATTTTTTATGTTATATATTAGAATGCTAGATTTTCACAATTGACTAAGAATTTTATTATATTTTTTTATATTCACGTTGCTTTTTCAAGCTCTCATGTTATTTAATAAATGATCTCAGTTTCAAAAAAGTATATCACATGATAAAGACACGAAAAAAATATTTAAAACATATTTTTTCTTAATAACTATGCTTTTCAATAATTTAAAAAATTAACACGGCCGCCGGGGATTGACGGCCGGTTATAGAAAGTGTACCTGAAATCATGTGAAAAAAAAGGCACGGTACGGGATTAGAACCCGCGACCCAAAGCGTCATATAGACAAACTTTACCGCTAGGCCACCGTGCACTAATGATTTAGTTCCCGATACACTTTCATTTAGGTTGATAACGTGATGTGCGGCTGAGGGAAACACGGTACCGTGTCAAAATATAAATTTTTAATAATATAAAATAGAAAATGTTCACTCATTAATAACATGTTTTTTTTTATGGTCATTAAACACATTGAAGATAAATTCTTTAAACAATTTGTTTTTATCTTTTATGTTTTTCATACGTTTTACAATAATATATGTTTAATTCACTTTTGGATCTATACTTTAAACATTTTTGAATCTTTAAAAAAATAAAAATTTTCCCTTATAACGGAATTTGAAGATAATATCGTCAAATTTTTGTTTTAATATTTAAATACTTACTATTTACTTCTATGTCATCCACTGAT
Organism: Daktulosphaira vitifoliae; assembly: GCF_025091365.1. Lineage (NCBI taxonomy): Eukaryota > Metazoa > Arthropoda > Insecta > Hemiptera > Phylloxeridae > Daktulosphaira > Daktulosphaira vitifoliae. The sequence continues at coordinate 7,638,858 of NW_026099573.1, read as the reverse complement.
ATGTTAATGTTAATTCCGTCTAATAGATTACTTGCACGATTTATTAATTTTTCATCTAAGCTTTTGAAATTTGTAAAATCTTTTTGCTTCAAAATCGTCTGTTAATTAAGCTATTAGTTAAAATTAAGCAATTGTCTATTTTTATATGATTTTTTGTGTATGTTCAAAGAAAAAACTATCTGGCAGCTTTTGGAGTAAAAATAATTCGTTTTAATTAAGCTTCTTATTGAAGCTATTTAATAATGGTGATTTTAATAAAAGTTTCTGGTTGGGTTGGGTTGCAAATTTTCCTGAAGATAATATTTTTTAATTTAAAAACAAATAGTTTCCGTGTTATATCAAACTGTATTCTTCATTTGGGTTCATTCAAATTGAACAGAACCGGATAATTCCTTCCTAGTATTCAGATCTGATCATTCCATTTAGTTTGTATAATCAGTCCGGTTGACTAGATAAATTTAAAATATACTGTTGATTTGAATGACAAAAAAGTTTTTTTTTATTAATTTTCATTTTTTTATTGTTATAAAATTTTAAATTGAATTCACATCTGTAACCTGGATTATACTTTATAATTAATTAATATTTCAATGGAATGAATCCGATATCTATACGACAAATATATCAAAATTTTTCTTAGGAACTTTATAATACATAAAGCTAATCGCAACTGGGTAAATAAACGATTTTTTTCAAAAAGGGGTTTAACAAAAAATTATTTTATTTTAGTTTAATGGAAATCAGTTTCCATTAAACATTTTTTTCCCAATAAATAAAATTATGAATTTTTTTGGGAAAGAGGAACAAGATGAAGCAACGTTAAATTAAAATACTAAGTTTAACTTGTCAAATATCTTTTAAATCTTTTACAGAGATTGTCAATGTATTTTTCTATCCCAATTTCAGCTAATTAAAATATAATTAAGCTATTTAATGAACAATCGTTCTAAAATAATCGAGCTTAAATAAAATGTATTTTATGATTAATTTAACCTAGTATACTTGACAAATATAAAGTAATAAAATTGTACCTTCAATTTTTTTATATTCGGAAAATCGCTCTCACTTAAATGTTTATACTTGTTTAATACATTTAAATAAATTTCATGTAGGTTTTCAATGATATTCTTTTGTTGATCCTTTTTATACCATAACCGAGACATGAACGTCATACGAGAACTAAGTTCACTTATAATATAGGCGTGAATCTAAAAAATAATTTTATATTAATTTGGAATTAAGACTATAGTCAGTTGTTCTTATGAACTACTCCAAACAAAATAAACATTTTTCTATTATATGAAAGTAATAAATTTTCTACTATAATTTACAATAGAAAGCAGTCATTTTTTCAAATTGATAAATGATGGCATAGTGATTTATATAATAGACACCTACAATTGCCAGTTTTGCTCGTTTTCCAATGTAGTTAAGCTTAGATACAACTGAGTTGTGTGGTAGAGACCTAATATCTTGGAACAAATCACTTTCTTCCTCGCTAAACATTCTTTAAATATATTCATTTTTAATTATTAAACGTTAATAAAATTCGGGTATTTGTATTTGTTTTAATAAAAATATTATTGCACATTATATTTAATAGAATAATTTTTTACCTCCGGTTCAAAACATTTGTGTATGGTTTATCCCAAAATGAGCCAACATATACTCTGGGAACTTCTGGACAAACAATAGTTTTTCCGAGTGCCCACATTAAAGCTCCGTGAACTCGTAGTAAAGATCTCTCACTGTAAGATTTTCAAAAGGGTAATCAACAAAAACAATATATAGTTTTAATTTTCTCAGAATACTATATCCCATTTATCGTTAAATATTGAAAAAATGATTTTTCAATTAAAATTTACAATTTATAATTTTACTAAATTTTGCAAACCATAATAAATATCAAGTTTATTGTAAGAAAAAAATATTCCTAAGAGTAGATTTTATGTCTTTTGAAAGTTAAATTGGAACATATCATTATTTTTTACTATTAAATGAGGAATGGATTAAATGAAGTTTTGAATGGTCCATAAGTTATTTTTGATCAATCAACATTTTCTTTAGACTACTTTTCATTTAATAGTAAAAAAAAAAAAATATAACAATATTATCCCAGTGAGGACTAATTTTTAAAATCACTCGTTTTATGAAAAAAAAAAATATATAATTTTAATTAAAGATGATATGTAACTTAATTGAAATAAAGTTTAAAAATTTAATTTTTATTTAAAAAAAAACCAGCACATTAAAAAACATGAAGCATCTATATAAAAAAAAAATTATATTGATTTGTTCATTTTTGAAAAAGTTATGGCAGTTTTAAGAAAAAAAAATTTTGAAAATTAGGGATTTTTAAATTTGTAATTTTTTTGGAGATTTCCCCCATTTACGGGGAACGAGGGAAATTTTTTCAATTTTTGAGGATAATGACTTCAACTAGATACGATTTGTGATCTTTTGACGTATCATTGAAAGAAATCGGTTCGGTGAGAGCTGAAAAAAAGTGGTAACAGACACAAAAAAAAAAAATACATCTTAGTAAAACCAATACCATCGCATCGAAGCTAAAAAATTAAACTATCAAGATTTATCGCAAAATACTACATTTTTTAATGATTTAAGATGTTCAAAAAAACGAGATACCCCAAAAGAACACGAAATTGAAATAACAAAGAAATAGTTATTTTTTGTCATAACTACTTTGAAATTTTAATTTTTGACAGCACATGTGTCATTTGATTAAATAAAAAAACACTTTATGACGTTACATTGAACTCAGTCGTTTGACTGAGTTCAATGCAAAGTTAAACAACCTTGCAAGTAGAGGTATTAATTAAATATTTGAAAGTGTTGATATATACTTTATAACTTCACATTTCTCATAGTGATATCTACGAGTTTTTTATTTATGCGTAGGATAATTTATAAATAAATATTTAAATAACAATAATAATTGTGGTAAACACAAAGAAATTATCTATCAAATAGAGTAGAACAGTTAAATTATACTTACTCAATGGTGTCAGCTTTATTGAGCACTATCCTTAATTTACTATCATGTACTTTAAGAATGTCTATAGCTGCCTTTAATTCGTCTGATATATCCAACTTATTGGCATCGAAAGTTAACACTACCATGTCAGAACGATCAGCAAACCAATTGAGTGCTTCATAAAAATCATATTCACGCTGGGCCCGCTGCTTCTCACCTGATAGTATTCCGGGAGTATCTACAAATGTTATGGACCGAAGAATTGGTGCCTCGTTGACAACACTGCAGTGGAGTTTTCGAAGAAACGCATTACCAAAACGTGATAGATCTTGAAATTGTTTTTCGGGATCAGCAACTAGTGCATTTCCTGGTATTGACTGTTGTCGATCACCACCCATTATAACCATAAATTTATCCGTGGTAGGTTCTGGGCCTACCCTAATACCTGGATAATCTTTTTCAATGAGGTACCTGAACAAAAATTATATTAAAAATAAGTATAATGATCAAAAATTGAGTGTTAACAGAGTATCTATTTATAATTAGCAATATAATAGTATTATTGGGTTCCAAAATTTAATGTAATGTTTCGTAGTGAAAACGTAGCCGTTATTAATAAACTATGAAGTAAAGCAGTGACTGTCACTATTTACTCACGTGTTATCATAATCTTAGTAATGTTTTAGAAGCTAAAGACACATACCTAATGAAGGAAATAAAAAGACATGATTGCATTAAACTTTTCTAACACGTATATGTCAAATCAATCAACAAACTGAAGTAGACTAATATTAAACCAATTTATTAGTTAGTCATAATAAAACAGATGAATGTTGTTCACAAGTTTTCTAATATTTGACTTTAATATTTCAAAATTAATATGACTCATCGTCGTTTATGGTTTACATACCTTATCATAGACGTTTTTCCCGTCGAATACTGTCCAACAAACAATACCATCGGTCGAGCATCAAAATCCTGATCAGATAAGGTTGGTTCATAAAATTCATGGTATAAATAACGTTTTTCCAATGGTAACAATTTTGTTTTATAAATTGACTTTAAATTATCCATTGCAGTTTTTTCTTTCATGAAACTTTTTGAATTTAAAATTGTCACACTCCGTTTATGATCTGCGCTAAATCTACTTAGTAAAAAATCAAAAAAAATTCATTTAATTGAATAAAAATTCATTCAATACAGTAAAATTTTAAAGAAATCATAATTTTGAATTGAGAAAAAGTTTAATTCCTCTGATAAAAAAATTAATTTTAATAAAAGTAATTATTTTATATCTTTTACACACCCATCAAGATAATAATAAAAAAAAATATGATTATATTGTCATAAACGTTTGTGATTATTTTATTTACCTTTATGTGCTCAGCCACCGTTTATTCAATTTTCTAAAACTAAACTTTATTTATGTCATTACACCCTTTATTTATTTAATACTTTTAATATTTAATATTTAGAGAAAATTCACAAAAATATCTATTAGAGTATTAAGTAAGCGGGAAAGACATGATTTTTACTCCCGAAATCAATAGATCCGCTTTGAAATTAACATTGGCGCCAAACAGCATAACTAGAATTTCCAACAAATTATTTCAATACTTAAAAACAACATGATAAGTAATTCCAGGATTTAAAATTAATAGTAATTTTCAAAATAATAAGTGATGAGTAAGAAATCGCTCCGTATATTTCATCAATAAGCTTCATAGTACCACACTCTCTATTCAGCAAATTAAGACAAAAATAATGTTGCTAAAATAAAAAAAAAGAGAAAATAATTACTTATTAAATAAATATTGGTACATGATCCGATTTGGTTTCACATTTTTTGTCAAATGACTACAAACAAATTTGGCAATGTTGTACATATTTTTTGAATGGAAGGTTTTTAATTTCTAATAAAAAAGTTATAAATTAATTTTATTGAAGTATAAATTTCAAACAAATGAATCAAGTTAGGTCAATATTTTAAAATTTTAAATAATAAACACATCTACTACGACAGTAACAATATCAAAAAGCCAGTATTTACTTATAGTTAATGTTATAATAATATTATGATTAACATAATATATTATATTAAGTTAAATATTATATTAGCTTCGATGCAAAGCTGAGAAGGTATTAATTTTACTGTGATGTATTTTTTTTTTGTGTCTGTCGCCTTTTTTTCTTAGTTCTTATCAGACCGAATTTGTTCAACGATACGTCATAACATCAAAAATCATATATAATTGAAGGTAAGACCATTATAAATTTAAAAAATTTTATTCGTGTTCTTTAAATGGGAGAAGTCTCCAAAAAAGTTACTATTTTTTAAATTAATAAAATTTGACATTTGTTAAACTATAAATTAAAAACAGAAAGTATATAAAAGGAAAGCTCCCATTTTCCAAAAAAATGTTCTAGCTACCAATTGTATTTTGTACAACTTCAATTTGATAATTGAATATTTGAATTTGATATGGTTGTTACCATATGGTTAAATCTGATTCTGCTTATTTAATAAAATAATTAAAGTAATTCCAGAAAATAATTTAGATATAAAAAAATGTGTAGCACAATGTTATGGTGGTGCATCAGTTATGAGCGGAGTGTATATAGATGTTCAAGAAGGAATATGCAGTAAATTATCGCACGCATTATATGTCCACTGCTATGCGCACCGTCATAATTTATGTTTATTTCAAATATTGCAAAATGTACCATTTATTGTAAATTTTTTTATTATATTGCAAGAAATGTACAAGTTTTTGATTAATGGACAAACAAGATATGAATTATTTATTAAGGCTCAAAAAGATCACAATTTACCAGTGTTACACTTAGAATGTTTAGTAGACACTAGGTGGGCTTACTGGTATAGGTCATTAAGTAAAATTATTTTAAGATATATAGAAATTATTGAAGTACTTTCTATACTTGGTAAAGAAAGTGATCAAACAACTAGGGCTACCGGAATTTTAAATGAAATGTCTTAATTTTCTTTTATTATTATGATGTTTGGGATGGAATCTCTACTTAAAGTTACACATTATGCTTCTACAGAACTTCAAAATTCAAGTATTATTTCACCAGCAGCTATTGATTTGATAAAATGTACTAGACAAAGTTTAAGTGAAATGCGGAGCGATACATTTTGGGTTGAAACTATAAAAAAAACTGAATTGATTGCTACTAAAAATGGAATTCCTATTAATCAAAGTTCAAACAGAAAGTGCTGTTTGAATAAAAAACTTAAATATTTCTTTATTGAATCATCAGTAGGGAATACTTCAAATAGTACTCTAAATAATTCTACAAATTAATTAAAAGAATTATTTTGTTCAGCAATTGATAGGTAAGTCCTATTATAACTTTAATATTTTGAATGTGTTATGATTTGAAAATTGAAATAGTGGTTTACTAATGTAACTAGGTACCTTTTATGCTTTTTGGTTGTACATTGACAATATCGCATAAATACTATAAACAAAAAATTAATTTTTAATCTTCAATACATTACATAATCTTTCTATATAATGTTTATCATATTTTTTAATACAATTTTAATGGTTAGAATGTAATTATTTATTTATTTTATAGATTTATTAATGAACTTGGCAATTGTTTTAATGATACAAACAATAATATCCTCTTAACCTGTACTTTATTTATTTCTTCGAATTCTGATTTCTTTAACTTCAAAAGTCCCTATCTTCAAGCTTTTTTGAATCATTATAGTTATTTCAAAATTAATCCTTTATTATTAGAGTTTGAATAACTTATTGTCAAAAACCTACTTTCTAAACAAAAATAATAGCCGTGAAGATAGCGTTCATGATCTTTCTTCCAAATCAAAAAATCTGTTGGAAATTCAAAACTTTTTTTCAGAGACACTAAAAATTATTTCTATTCTTATGACTCTACCTGTATCAATTGCATCTAATGAACGCATTTTTTCATCTTTAAAATACATAAAAACTTTTTTACGACTGACAATAATGATGAACGCTTCAGAAATTTGATAGGGATTGCTGTTGAAGGTGATGAAGCTTCAAAAGTTGATCTACAGAAAGCTATTGATATATTCGCAAGCATGAAATCTCGTAGATATCCTTTAACAGCTTAGTACTTTATACTTAATTTTGTGTTTGTATTTGGTTTATATCATATTATGAACTGAATATAGTTGATAATATCTTATTATTACTTACATTGTTTATTTATCTTCATTGATATATCCTATTAATGTTGACAGCAACAGCATTAGTTTTATCTTTTTTTTTCTGAGTATACAGGGTGATCGAAATCTGGTAAGACACTAATTTTCTCAGAAAATATTGAGAATTTCAAATTTTATTATAGAGAAAAAATATAAAGTTCAAAAAACTCTACAATAATATGTAGTCAAACCATTATTTTTTTCGTTCCTTCAAGGATAAAAACCCTTATTTATAATTTTCTAAAAAGGGAACCCTTATTTTGAACTTTATAATATGATAAAAAAAAAAATTACAAACAATTTTATTCTTATAATTTTTATTATCCGATTAACCGTTCGTCCGTTACAGCTTGTTAAAGTTAAGTGATTTTAGACCAAATTTCTATTGTCATTTTACTGTATTAAATACAGAAGTCATTATTTTTATTTGCTGTTGCACAACCCAAATTTTATTGATCAAGTTATGACAGATAAATTAGCTATAAAAATTTACTACGCACTAAATGAGTGATAACAATAATAGATTCAAATCGGGTTTTCGGTGTATTATTAATAGCTAAGTCTATGGTTTTGTAAGACTAAAGGCTCTAACAAAAATACCGGTTGCACTGCCAACGACACTGCAAGTATTATGAAACTTAATAAATGACAATATTTTTTCTGGAAGTCAAAATCTTTAGACAATTATAAAACGGTTATTAGGATAAAAAAAATTATAAGAACAAAATTGTTTGTCATTTTTTTTTTCTATCATATTATCAAATCAAAAATAGTGGTTCTTATTTAAAAAAATTATAAATAAACATTTTTATCCCTGAAGGGATAAAAAAAAATTTATTTAACTTCATATTATTGTAGAATTTTATAAACTTAATAATTTTTCTATTTACAAAAATTTTAAATTCTCAATAGTTTCTGAGAAAATAAGTGTCTTACCAGATTTCGATCACTCTGTATACATAGATCAAAAAGAATAATTTATTTTATTTTTTAGGGAGATTGGAAGCGATTAATTTCTGTTTTTGTCTGACTCACATACTACATAGGAGCATAGACGCGTGTTAGACAAAAACAAAAAATAACAGATTTCAATCCTCTTATTGGCGAAATGATGAATACAAAAATTTAATTATTCATTTATCATACATGCATATAATTGTCAATAATGTAATAATTCAATTATTTGAATGAATATTTTAACATAATATTTTTTAATTCTTGCTTGCAAATCTGTAAATTATCTGTTTTTTTATGTAACTACATACTTTTACTAATAATGAACCGTCTATATTGATTACTAAGTATAATAGGCTGTTAGTATAACAGTACTGTTTTGTAACTAACTTTTTTGGGAAAATATTTATATTTATAAACAAAGGTTGGTGAGGTAAGCGGTCGCTATGGATGCAACAATATTAGGGGCGATTTTGAGTAGGTTAAGGCGTATTTTTTAAAGTATCGATAATACTATGCAGTTTTTTTGTCGGTTGAGCAAAAAAGTCTTCAAAAAAAAAAAAAAAAATACACCATGAATGGGCACAGTGGGCCTATAAAAATTTTGCCCCCCCCCTAAGAAAAACTGAAACGTCCCTGATTAACTGAAACAAATTTTGAAACTATAATCAAATAAGTATAGTATAACAGGGAAGATATTAATCAAACGCTAGAGGCGTGGAGATCAGCTCTTAAAGAAAAAGGTTTAAAAATAAGTAGAAGTTTATAGAGTACGAGTTTAACAAAGGAGAAAATGAGGAAGGTGAAATAAGGTGTTCAGTGACAATAGGCGAGGATGGGATAGGAGATGTGGAAAATTTTAAGTATTTAGGATCAGTTGTGAAAAAGAGATTGGTATTGACGAGGATGAGAACGGGAGGAATAGATCACAGATCGATTATTTTATGTGGAAAAGAGAGAGCGTAAAGCGAGTAAAGGATTGTATAGTTATACCAGGCGAGAGTTTAACTATATAGCATAGGCTGATGGTAATAGAGTTGTGGTGTATCGGAAAGAGAACAAACAAAAGTAGAAGAAACACGGAAGATCAATAGAAAATCCGGTGGTGGAAATTAAAAGGGGTAAATGAAAAAGCTGTGTATGGTATTTATAGATTTGGAGAAAGCAAATGATAGAGTACCCAGAGAGGTTCTAAAGTGGGCATTAATGAGAAAAGGAGTCCCGAAATGGTACATTAGTATAATAGAGGATATGTATGATAGCACTAGGGTAAAAAATGTGGGGGAAGTAACAGAAGGTTTCCTGGTAAGAGTAGGAGTGTACCAAGGTTCTGCTTTAAACCCTTACATATTTTCTATAGTGATGGATGAAATTACAAGAGAAATACAAGGAGAGGTGTCGTGGTGCATGTTGTTTGCTGACAATATAGTGTTAATAGGAGAAAATAGGGAGGACATTAATCAAAAGTAAGAGGTGTGAAGAAAAGGGTTTATCTCTTGAAGAAAAGGGTTTAAGAACAAGTAGGAGTAAGACAGAGTATATAGAGTACCAGTTTGATAAAGGAGAACACGAGGTAGGTGAAATAAAGAGACAAGGACAATAGGCGAAGACAAGATTGGAGATATGGACAGTTTTAAGTATATAGGTCAAGTTGTGCAAAAGAGAGGGGTATTGACGAGAAAGTAGCATACAGGATTAAGTATGTGGTTGATTACAGTGGACAGAAGCGTCTGGTGTTTTATGCAATAATAGAATTCCCCAATGATAATGAAAAGTAAATTCTGTAAGACTATAATGAGATCAGCTACAATATATGTTTAATCGTGTTGGGTGGTTGACAAGAGAATACAGCAGCGGATAAGATAGCAGAGATACGAATGCTTAGATGGATGAGTGGAGTGACTAAAGAAGATAGAATAAGGAATTGACACATAAGTGAAAGTATAGTTATAGCGTTAATCGTTTATAAGATGAGAGAAAATAGACTTGGTAGTTTGATAGTTTAGTCACGTTAAGAGGAGAGATGAATGGTTAGCTATGAGAAAAGTTATAGAATGTATATTGAAAGGAGAAGAGGTAGAGGAAGACCAAAAAAGAGATGGAGAGATTAAGGCGAGAAAAATGAAGTAACGATGAATAATAAGTAAAATAAATAAAGTTTATAAACCTCAGCCGCATCAAAGCTAAAAATAAATTATTCAAGTTTTAATGCTATATATTCTCCATTCTTGTTGCATTATTAATAAACCTGCTGTTTTAATTGATTAATATTGATTAAAAAGAATTTTCGAGCTATAAAAATGCTGTTTAATTACTTTTAAATAATTTCTACCGAACATTTTTTGTTTATCTTATGCAAAAATCTTTTTAAAAGATAATTAAATTAATAACAATTTGTCATTACTTTAATAATTCCAAAGAATCGGAGGCGGTAAGAACAGTTATAGAAATGGATTTTGAAGGAAGAAGAGGTAGAGGATGACCATAAAGACATAAAAAGAGATGAATGGTTGTTATTGAATGCAATATGAAGACAGCTGATGTGAGTGTAAATGATGAGGGTAATTGTGTTAAGTGAAAGTTTAGGATAAGGGTGACCAATCCCAAGTAGTTTTGTCTAAATCGAGGAAAATGAATAAGATGATTAAATAAGTATATCAATAAGTATTATATAATTTTAGAAATTTAAACATATTTCGTTTCCTCTTGATCGTATACGTTTTATATTTATACGTTATTTTTGTCTGTTTCCAAGAATACATTATTTGTTTAATATTGAATAATCGTAATTAAAAATTTTTAATACTTTTAAAAATAACATTTGATGTCTTTCCACCTTGAACAAATAGACTTTAGGTTTAAAAAATCATATCTCGTAACATTTTATCGTGTTCTAGTCTATATTTTTTCATATTTATTACTGGAAATTTTCTACTTGTATGTCAGTTTAGCGAGCACATTAAAATTAGTTGTATTTTTAGTAATTTTAGTTATCGGTACCAATATAATAACCAATCTTTTGAAGGTAAAATTTATAAATATTAGTTTTTAAAAATGACTTGAAAAAAAAATATATTAATTTTTTAATATAAAGTTAAAGGATAAAAAAGAGCTGATTCAGTCAATTGAAAATAACTCAGATAAACTAGATGAGTATCTTCAAGCAAATAAAGACTTAGAGATTCAAAAGTCCATAGTTAAAGAGTTGTATAAAGAAGAAGTTATTACAAACGAAAAAATTAACAAGTTGGAATCCAAGAACTTATTTTTGGAAAATGAATTAAATTCTATAAATTTGAAGATTCCACGTACATGCCGTCTTGTGTATGATTACATCGAAAATATAAAAAATGTTTTAAATCTTTCAAAGGAGCAAAAAAGACAAGCTCTTTCAATTCAGACCACTTTAAATGATATTTTGTATTCACAAAATAGTACAGGTTTGTGATTTCTTAAGAAATTTTTTCCTTGTGATACAGAAGGCCACAATATTTCATAAGCTAAAATAAAATTACGGATAACCTGAAATAAAGTATTGTAAAAAAAAAATTATCTAGGTAACGTGTATTTCATGAAAAATTGAATTAATGTGATGCTTATTTTAGAAGTTGAAAGTGATATTTAAGACAATTATTATCTGAAATGTAATTTTTTGAATTTATTATCATTACATGTACATAAAGAGGACAGTGTTCTGAAACCAGATTATATTCATCTATGATTTGATTAGGTTTTTAACAAGTATTAAAAAATTGTATCTTTCATAGATGGTTCTTTTTTATCACCAAATAATGTAATTACACTTTAAATTTTTTAAAATAGACTAACAAGGATGGCAATTTTTTTCTCATCTCCTAGTATACATTTTCCAGTGATATCCATGTATAGGACAAACCTCTGATGCTATTTTTTCAGATTTTTGACAAAATTCCACAAATTGCCATTTTAGGTGGCTCTTTAAATTTTTATATGTCTATTTCTTTAGTGTTAGTCAACCAAGTTATGTTCCACTCCTCTGATTAGTATGTCCATGAAATTTTATAGTGATAGTCCATACGGTTGAGTATCCATAAGTTCCGCTAACATCTGACACCTTGTTAACGTTTTATAAGGATTTATAATTTTTCAAATTCTATATATACATAGTGATTAAATTGACTTTTAATTACCATTGATACTTTTAATATGTTTCATACAACATCTTGTTCTTTAAACTAGGTACAATCATTATGCAATTTTTCGCCTTGATAAATGATTGTATTGCATTATCCTCAAATACAGTTGACTACTATATAAATTTACAACAAGAGTTAGAAACAGTAAAAAAAAATACAATATTTAAACATAATAATACCCGGGAAATAATTGATTGTAAATATAAAGAAATAGAATTTTACGAAAAAATCAAAGATCCACAAAATTTATTTCGAACCGAAAATCTCTTGCATTTACAACAAATATTATCATCTTATCAAATTCATACACAACAAAAACTTTTAAAAGAAATAAATTGGTTTAGAACTTGCTGTTTTTCTAGAAGTTTTTTCTGTGATAAACACTTATCATATTTTAAACAAAACAAATTCCAAAAAGACATTTGCAAAAATGTAAAATTATTAAAGTATAAAAACGTATGCAAAAAATTATTAAAAAAATTAAAAAACAAAAAGAAATTGAAAAAAAAGGCACTAGCGAAAAGATATTCTCGCTCTATCCAAGTCAATTTTATGGACTTCAGTGAGGTGAATTAAAAATATTTTTTCATAATGCTGCTGATACATCAATACGATGTATACTCGTATTTATTAACTTTTATTAAATAAAATTGTTTTTCAGAAGATATCAATTCTATCACTACATGAACAATCGAAGTTAAATCCGTATAGATTCAGTAACGACTGGTAGTTAGTCATACCAAAAAATTAATTATGTACATGGTGTATGAAGAATTATTTTTTTGTTAGGTTAAGACTTGGTATGTGTGGAACACCTGGAACTAATGACTTGAAAAATGCTATCGAAAGGTTCTGGGAAAACATTAAATAGATATCTCTACAACTTTCGTTGGAAATTGAAATAATTAGAATTTAAAGGATCATAATAAATTCAATATACATTATGGTGATATATAAGTTGAAAAAGTTGACAACTGAAATATAATTGATGTACAGTTTTTATTTTTAGCGTGATAATTTGAATAAATTTTATTATTTTAATTTATCTTTTAAATGTCAAAGTTATAATTAATTAATAAATATTAATTATTACTAAATAAATAGGTAGTAATTGATAGGTAGGTAGGTAGTAATTATTTCATAAACTTTAAATTTGTACCATAAAATTTATTACATTTAGATTTAGTAAGTTAAAACTATATACATTAATTCATAAATTTAACAATAAATCTTTGAATATTTATATAAAGTAATGAAAAATGAATGTTTTTTTTACAATGAATTATATATCAGGTTACAATATCTGGCTTAAATGCAATGTTAAATAAATTTTTAGATATTCAATAATTTGAACTAAACAAAAGAATTCTAAGAAATGAGCTAGGTACCAAAAAATTAAATAAATATTTATAAATAATATTAGATTACACCTGATCTTACTCTATAGAATCGTGAGATGTTGAAAATTTATTATAAGTAAGTGAATAGTTTTTTTTATAAGTTTATTTATGAGAGTAATATTATAAAAATTGGTTCTTAGCATTGAAAAATTTGGAATATTACTAAATTGGGAACGATTGGTCATCTATGATATCCTAAAAAAATGCTACTCAAAAAAAAATCCAACCAAAGTAATTATGAATAAACCAAAAAAAATACGACAATCAAATATTATTACATACACAAATTCATTATTACATGCCCCTAATATGTTTAAACCCAGAGTAAAACCTAAGTTTGGAGAAACTGCAAATCAAAGATTCTGTAGCCGTCAAGTGAAATGCAAAATATGCCATAGTGATGAGGTACTTGTATTAGGTAAATTTTGTAAGCCAATGATTAACGATATTCAAAGTACATCTCAGCTTTCTGAATCAACTAAGTCTAGGCCTACGTTAAACAACAAATCCAGTATTGAACCCAAAACTGCTAAAATTGCATTTGAATCAAAAAATTTCACTAGTACAAAAACTAAAACACCAACCATCAATCGTAATACAGACAAAAATACCAATTCAATAACTTCTGAACAAACTGTAACAAATGAATCACATATTCATTTCAAAACAGTTTCAGACATAACATCAAAACTACTTTTATTAAAACCAAATAGTTTAAAAATAGTAGATTTCCCAAAATGTTATTCTCTACCACAGCAAAAAAGTCAACTAAATTTATATGACAAAAGAAAAATGGAAAACAATTTAAAACTAAAGGTTAAATTAAAATCTTTAGATGAAAAAAAACTCGATAAGTTATTAGAAGATAATTTTCTGTTACCATCCGATCCTAGGGTAACAAAAACGTTCTCCAATAAAACCGAAATTCTTAAAAGTTCTTCAAACTCCAGAAATCTACCTATTGAGTCCGCATCTAATTCTAAAATAATCGTCAATAATAAGAATAGAGAACCATTGTTGGAGGATTCTCCTCATCAATTATCTCAAAGTTCTATAAAATTTGAAACTTTAGCTCATCAAACAGTGGTTAATTCAAAAAAACATCAACTTGATAAAAAATTAAGACCCGCAAGTTCTAAAAAAACAGATAAATATAATGTGACAAATAAAAAAAGTAAAAGAAGCAACAACAGTAAATATAGCGAATTTAGTGACTTAAGCATTTCTGAGAAACAAAAGCAATCCAATCACCTACATCACAATACGACTATTGAAACCCAAGTATGTAATACTATATGCAGTTAAATTACAGAGTATATTGAATGGAATTACAGCCGATTGTTGTTTATATTATATTTTCATTAGGCTTGTGGGTTTATTAACATTATAAGGTGTCGGCAAGCGCGGATCCAGAACGTTTTTTTGGAGGGAGTCATTTTAGTAAATTTGGCCATGGAATACAATTTTTTTAAAAGCCCTGAACTTAAAAACAAAATGCAAGAAAAAAAATCATCTATCCCAACTATTTGTGGGGTCAGTTCTACTTAATTATTTGACAAAGATTTTTACACTGAGTGAGGACTTGACGAAACCTCATTTTGGCAAAGGGAACTAGTATGAGTACAAGTTGTATGTCACTGTGTTTAAATTCTTGTATGGTGACCCGTCAGCGAACTAACAGAAAGCATCGCAGCTGATCATTAGCGCTAAAGCGGTGACTGAATTATCCGCTACGTCATACAATGCCACATACCTTTTATTATACTATTATAATTTTACTATATAATAGAACAAGGAAAAAAACGCTTTTCTGAGAAAAATATTTAGCGTTCTCTGATTTACAAATTTTACGTATGGGTCGGTAATGCGTGTGTCTCTAAGATTCGAAGTACGAGGTTCGAATCTCGCAAGGTGGGTTTACTTTTTTCATTTTTTAATATATTTATAAAGCATTTTGCAAAATATTGTCAACACAAAATTTTTTTAATATATTAGAAATATACCTTTAATATATTGTGAGAATATTTTAAAATGTTCTGGTTGTATTCTAGAAATATTTCATTGCTATTTGGGTAGTATATACTTATAATAAACAAACGTTAACCTTATACCAAATACATTTTACTATTTTCTTTTTTTGAATTTTCCTGATATTAATAATTAAATTTTTAATATATTTTTGTAGTACCGATTCTGGTGTAATATTTTTCCTACAAAACACTTATCATACGTTGCCGTGTACTATTACCGGAATCAGTAACCTACTTATGAGGATGTTCCAAAGAGGTTTACGCGCTGAGAAAGCGTAAGGCTCATTGGGTCCCGGTTTTGAGGCAGAGCCTACTACAGAGTATTTATATACAAAGTGTTTAGTAAGAAAGGAAACAGGTTTCTATTGATCTCATTGATTGTAACAACTGACCTGTTTCTTTACTTAGTGAACACTTTTTATATAATGTACATTGTAATAGGCTCTACTTTAGAACCGGGACCCAATGAGCCTCACGCTCCCTCAGCGCGTAAGCATCTTTGGGCCGTCCTCATAAGTAGGTTACTGACTATAAAATACATATATATATATATAATACATTTAAGAATATAAATAACTGATAATATTTATAAAAATTACAGAGGCTTAGTAAAAGTGATTACCAATTGAAAGAATCGATTGAGCGAATGGAACATGAGATGAGAAGACTAAACGACATAATGGAATCATTGTTAAAAGACATAAGTAGTAGCAATAAAAATACAAAAAGTATAATTTCAAAAAATAATTATAGCGAAAAATCCAAAAATAATGATATCGACATATATAACCCAAAAAAACCTCCAGATTCTACAGAAAAATAAAATTAACAACATAAAATAAATATTTTGTATGTTTATAAAATATAATATTTCAGTATCAGTGATGCAAGTAGTGTAACATAATTTATGTAATATATATCACAGAATAGATAAGATCTTATTTATTCTTTGATTGTATTATATAAATTATATGTGTTACACTAAACAATAAATACAAATTACGTTTATAAAAAATGTTGCATCTTTTTAAAGATAAGAAAATTTTAATCTAAATTTTTTAATGGAAACCGCCACTTGTTTTTTTAGTTTAATAGTATGATAGAAAAAAATGTACAAACAATTTTAGTTTTTTCATTCTGTTCATATCTTTGTTATTCCTTGTTAAAGTTTAAAAATGTTGACAAATTTTTCATTCGTAACATACATTAATTGTCATTTTTAAAATGTGTATACGATGTTATCCATCATTCAGAAATTGTATAATATTAATTTAGGTCTATTAATTGACTCATATTCTTATATTCACACAAGTTTAGTATCGTGCAATATTAAAAGACAAGCCTAGAAAATTTTTCTTGATAAAATTCTTCTCGTCTATAATATTTTCCGTGTGTCACTTCTAATACTCGTAATCAATATCATTTTTATATTCCTAGCCACACTACTTGCTATAGTAACAAACATCCTCTACATAGTATGCTCCGTATTGCTAGACAAATAATTTATTATTTAACTCTCATAATAGGTTGGTGAATTTTCTCTTAAACTTTTATTTTCTTAATTTCCATTTGTTGTTTTTATTTTTGACACTTCTTTGTCTATGAAATTTTTAATCAGTTTTAACTGTCTGAGTGCCATATTAGCATTTTTTGTATTTGTATGATATTTCAGTATTCTTATTTAGTCATACTTTTACATTTATACCATACTTTTATTTTTATATTATTTTGTAATATTATATATTAATACAATATCCCGGATGCCGTTTATTTCAAATTAATATATAAGTACCTTAAAAATAATTTAGAGTCTATTGAAACAGATTAATGTTGTCTCCGGTATTATTAAAACCAAAATAATGAAGAATTTTCATTATAACTCCAAGTGTTTGAATAATTTTAAAACACAAATGGTTGATTATAGGAAAAAAACTTGTGGAAAAGTTTCCGGAACACTTTCAAAAGTTAAGTTGAAAAGGTTAATTTTTTGTGAAATAGTTATCATTTTGAATCTCCCCCTGTGGGCAGGTAAAGGATCAAATTTATAAAAAAATATACCAAATAATAGGTAAAAACATCATGCATCTATAAAAAAATTATATTAATTCATACATTTTTCAAAAAGTTATAGCATTATAAAGTTAAATATAGAAAAAAGAATGTTTATACAAAAATCGTATTTTTTTTATTAAATTTGATATCTGTTTTTACCGTGAAGACAAAATAAAGTCCAAAATTTTTTTTTTCAATGATAAATTATATTATATTAGCCTTAATTTAAGATATATATAAAAGTGTCAGACTTTCCGAAACACTTCCAAAAGTTAAGCTGAAAGAGTTAATTTTTTGTGAAAAAGTTGTCATTTTAAATCTTTCCTGTGGGCAGGTAAAGAGTCAGATTTATAAAAAAATATACCAAATGATAGGTAAAAACAAGAAGCATCTATATAAAAAAAAATTATAGTAATTTGTTCAATTTTTGAAAAAGTTTGGCAATTTTAAGTAAAAAAAATTGAAAAAATTAGCGATTTTTAAATTTGTAATTTTTTTGGAGATTTCACCCATTTACGGGAAACGAGGGAAATTTTTTCAATTTTTGAGGGTAATAACTTCGACTAGATACGATTTGTGATCTTTTGACGTATTGTTCATCAAAATCGGTCCAGCAAGAGCTAAGATTGAGCGTTCACAGGCACAAAAAAAAAACATCATAGTAAAATTAATACCTTCTCAGCTTCCCATCGAAGTTAAAAATTGTTTGTAATTTATAAATAAATTTACTGGTTTACAGGGAATTTTCATCCGAGAACAAAATATACTTTTCTAAACTCATTTTTACACTGATTCCAATCTGCAATTAGAGTTCTGCATGTGGCTTTTATAATAAAAATGTCCTTCTAATTAACATCGAATATATTTATGTTTGATTATTAGGTTACGTATGAATAATCGATAAATATATTCTAATTCAAATTAATTTTAAAAAGTTCTACTTTCTATATGCATTTTTAAATTTTGAACCACTCCTGTATAAAGGGAAATAGTTCCATTTAAAAAAAATATATATACAAAATGAAAAGTAAATACCTCATGTATCTATAAAAAAAATTATATCGATTTGGTCATTTTTAAAAAAGTTATGGCAGTTTTAAGTACAATAAACATCACGATAGAAGGCGATTTTTTTCATAAATATTACATTTTTTGTTCAATTTCGAGGGTCATTTGCATATAGAAGAAAAATTTCGGGACAAATAAATTTTTTTCAATTTATAGTGCGTCATTTTACCTTTAATTTTACATATGTTAAAGGACACAGTATTTCCGGAACATTTTCAAAAGTTAAGTTGAAAAAGTTCTACTTTTTATACGTATGTTTCAAGTCTTAAACCACCCCTGTATAAAGAAAAATGGTCAAATTTTAAAAAAAGTATGCCAAATAAAAGAAATAAACATGAGTATTTATAAAAAAAATTGTGTTGATACATACATTTTTCGAAAATTATAGCAATATAAACTTGAAAATATAAAATCGAAAATCAAAAATTTTAACACAAAAATAGCATGTTTTTTAACTACAGCAGCTATTTTCACATAAAAGATAAGTCGTCAGGACAAATTTTTTTTTTCATTTTATAGTACATAATATAAGCTCCAATTTGATATATGTTTAAAGGTCGCAGTATTTTTTGGAACATTTCTTCAAAAGTTAAATTAAAATAGTGAGTTTTTGTAAAAAAATCGCTATTTTAAATCTCCTCCTGTGAGCAGATTAAGTATTATATTTTCAAAAAAAATGATGTCAAATGAAAGAAAAATATCTAAGGTTTTTATATAAAAAAAATTATGTTGATTTGTTGATTTTTGAAAAAGTTATGGTAGTTTTAAGAATGAAAAGTGAAAAAAATGACAAAATTTACCAATTTTAAAAATGGTAATTTTTTTTTTGTGGATTTTCCCCATTTATGGCGGACAAGGGAAATTTTTTTAATTTTTGAGGATATTGTTTTTTCTAGATAGGATTTGTGATCTCTTGACGTATCGTTGAAAGAAATCAGTTCAGTGTGAGCTGAGAAAAACTGGTATCAGACACAAAAAAAAAAAAATCTAAACACAGAAAAATTTTATTTTTTTATTAAGGAAAAAAATTATAATGCAGTATTTTTATAATTTTACACTATGATAATTTTTTAATACAACTTTAACGTAGAAGTTGACACGATTCTGTGACGTCATTGCATAAAGCATTATGTATACAATTAGTTTTATAAATCTAAATATCACATAACAAATAATTATTTAAATAAATTATAATTTATATTGTTATACTTTGTATTTTTAATGTTTTTTAAATATAATAAAATATGTTGACTAAAACTCCATTGTGAAAATAGTAGAGTTTATAATACAACAAGTATTCATTTTATACGAATTTCTTATTCATCACTTTTTTTTCGAGTTAATGTAATCGTTTTTCAGTTTATAATTATAATGAGATATATTCACCTGATTGGCTTTTTGCAATGCATTTCGCTTTTAAAAGTAGTATCAAATCAAAACAAGTCTACTATATTCTCAAAGGTAATATGGATATATCAAGATTATGATATTAATAATAATATAATTTAAAATAATTCTATATATATTTTTCAGTAGTTATCCTATATAATAATAATAAACCATCTACGTCTATTTTCTCTCATCTTATCCATGATTGATGCTACACCTATACTCCCTCTTATATGCTCATTTCTTATCATATCTTCTCTAGTCACTCCACTCATCCAACTAAGCATTCTCATCTTTGCTACACTCATTATCTGCTCTATTCTCTTATCAATCACTCAACACTCTGTTGCATACATCAAATTTAGTCTCACTACAGTGTTATAGAACTAACTTATCAGCCTCATTGGAATTCTTTTATCGCATAACATACCAGATGATTCTCTCCATTTCACCCACCAGCGCTTAATCCCGTGTCTTACATCCTCGTCAATACCACAGCTCTTTTGCACAACTGACCTCAAATACTTAAAAATTTCCACCTCTCCAATCACATCCTCGCCTATGGTCACTGATCTCCTTATTTCATCTACCTCGTGTTCTCCTTTGTCAAACTTTACTATATATACTCTGTCTTACTCCTATTTATTCTTAAACCCTTTTCTTCAAGAGCTGATCTACACACCTCTAGCCTTTGATTAATTTCCTCCCTATTTTTTCCTATTAACACTATATCATCAGCAAACAACATGCACCACGTCACCTCTACTTCTCTAATAATTTCATCCATCACTATAGAAAATAAGTAAGGGCTTAATACAGAACCTTGATGCACTCCTACTCTTACCCGAAAACCTTCTGTTAATCCTCCTACGCTTTTTACCCTGGTACAAGTGCCATCATACATATCTTCTATTATATTATTGTACCTTTTAGGGACTCCTTTTCTCATTAATGCTCACTTTAAAACCTATAAATACCATACACAGCTTTTAACATCCTTTAACCTTTTGTTTAGTTGACATTACGTCATTGTCCTTTTGTTTATACAAATCAAACAATTAAATTAATTATTAATAACAGTAAAAGCTGTATAGTAATTTTTTTTATTTCAATTTTTAAACTTACGTTCGGTAAAACAGTTGATTGAATAAAAAAAATTATTTTACTCTGTTTAGAATGATTTCCTATATATTTGAGTTGTGCTGTTTTTTTGTCTCGCAATTTTTGCTCTCACCTTTCCTTTTATTTAAACTGTTACTCGTTGACATTTTGTATTTTTGTTCTTATATCTTAAACTTAAGTAGTCAAACTTCAAAACACTTATTATTTTTTTTTTTTACCTCTGTTAAATATGTATCACCATTTATCTAATATAAAATGTTTCAAATTAGATGTGAAGCTAAGAAGATTTACCAAATGTGTTTATTTATAAATTTAAAATTTTTTTTTTTTGTGTTTGTCACTGTTTTTACTCACTTCTCACTGCACCAATTCTCAACGATACGTTAAAAGATCACAAATCGTATTTAGTCGAAGACATTACCCTCAAAAATTGAAAAAATTTCCCTTGTTCCCCTAAATGGGAAAATTTCCAAAAATATTACAAATTTAAAAATCGCTAATTTTCGACATTTTTTCAATTTTTTTACATAAAGTTACCATTAAACTTCGCTGGATTTTTTTTACTTTATATACAAAGTATTCAAAAAGTAATGAAATAGGTGTTGTTATAATCAATGAGAACAATATAAACCCGTTTCCTTACTTACTAAATACTATATAAACCCTCTAAAATTCAACCCTCTATGCAGAGTGGTTGGCTTATCATAAACTACTAGATATCTCTCAAAATAAATACAAAACTGAAAAAAAAATTGTTGATATCTTTTGAGTTGCATAATATGCAGCTAAATGTAATTAATTATAATTATGAAAAGAATGATCGATAATAATTTTTGGACACGTATTTTGGAAGTTATTCTCATTGTATACCTAGGCGGGATGAAGAGTACAGTTGAGAAATGATTAGTGATATAAATAACAGCACTTATTCCTCACTTGCAGTCATTATTAAAAAAATTTAGTAACTCCAGTGCATGTTATTGTTAAAATAATTTTAGCATATATACATTTATGTTTTAGTTACGTAATTTAATGAAACCATCGGAATTGAGCTTGAATGAGAATGAACTGTGTACTCGACTAATGAAAAAGGTAAAATTCATTAATAAAATGTTAATAAAAGTGTTAAACTAACAAATAAATTTTAAATTGATTGAATATCTAATATTCAATATATAGAGGTACAACGAAAAAAATGCTATTCTGTATGAATTACTAAGCGTGCTCCGGTTTTTAGCGTTGTACGATTTAAGGTTTGAAATTATTACTATATTGACCCGGAGACATTCCTAAGTTCAAAAAAAAAAAAAAAATAATAATAATAATTCAATTCGTTCATTTTTTACCATTCAACGAGCTTTTTTTAAGGCTATGAGTTTGTCATGAAAATTAGGATCCCTCTATAACAACTATGCTGTATAATGTCAAATCACAGTACACAATATTTTTATCAAAATTGACTTTTTTACATAGTTCTAGGAATTATACCTTGTGGAATTTTCCTATGATTATTTTATAATATTAGCACAATTATTATAATTAGAATATTGTTAATTACATTTTACAAGATGTGTATTTAAGAGAGATAAGAGCGATTGTCTTACTTGGGTCAGCTCTACTAATATTTCATATGCCCATATCTAAAAAACCCAGCACAGGGGGGTCGCGGCACAGTGGTGACGTGGCATAGTTGGATCAAGTATAATGATATCTGACAGTGATTAAAATCACTATCAAAAAAAAACGCTTCGATGCAAATCTTTAGATAGTGTTTAATTTTAAAAAATTGGTGGATTATTCCAAAAGCTTCATAAACTGCTAGTTCCTTATTAATATCCTGATTAAGACAAAGTATGTCGAATAAAAAAGAGATTATTAGAAAATAGTATTTACCATAAAAAAATTATATTGATCAATACACTTTTCAATAAGTTATAGCATTATAATGTTAAAAATGTAAAAAATAAAATTGAGAATTTTCACACAATAATAGCATTTGGTAGCCATTTTCACCTTGAAGATAAAATAAAGTCCGAAATTTTTTTTTTCCATGATAAAGTATATTACATTAGCTTTAATTTAAGATATATATAAAAGTGTCAGACTTTCCGGAACACTTTCAAAATTTAAGTTGAAAAAGTCAATTTTTTGTGAAAAAGTTGTCATTTTGAATCCCCCCCTGTAGGCAGGTAAAAAGTCAGATTTATAAAAAAAATATACCAAATGATAGGTAAAGACATCATGCATCTACAAAAAAAAGAATTATATTGATCCATACATCTTTCGAGAAGTTATAGCATTATAAAGTTAAAAATATAAAAAAGAATTTTTTTACAAAAATCGTATTTTTTTTATTAAGTTTAATGTCTGTTTTCACCATGAAGATAAAATAAAGTCCGAAATTTTTTTTTACCATTATAAAGTATATTACATTAGCTTTAATTTAAGATATATATAAAAGTGTCAGACCTTCCGGAACATTTTCAAAATTTAAGTTAAAAAAATTAATTTTTTGTGAAAAAGTTGTCATTTTAAATCCCCCCTTGTGGGCAGGTTAAGGGTTAAATTTATGAAAAAAATATACCAAATGAAAGGTAATGATATTATGCATCTATATAAAAAAGAATTATATTGATATGTTCATTTTTGAAAAAGTTATGGCACTTTTAAGTAAAAAAAATTGAAAAAATTTCGAAAATTAGCGATTTTTAAATTTGTAATTTTTTTGGAGGTTTCCCCCTTTTACGGGGAACGAGGGAATTTTTTTCAATTTTTAAGGGTAATGTCTTCGACTAGATACGATTTGTGATCTTGTGACGTATCATTGAAAGAAATCGGTTCGGTGAGAGCTGAGAAAAAGTGGTAACAGACACAAAAAAAAAAACACATCTTAGTAAAACCAATACCTTCTCAGCTTCGCATCGAAGCTAAAATATGGCTCTAAAGACATTTTTGTGTTTGATCATCACTTTGATTTTTAAAAAAATTTTCAACAAAATGCTACAGCATGTTTACCAAAGTGAAAAAAATGAAATACCTTCCTAAAATGATTTTTGAATAATACCCTAGTAAATATTAATAATCAAATTTTTAATATATTTTTGTAACACTGATTCTAATTTAATATTTTCCTTACAAAACTCTTATCATGCCAAGTGTAGTCGAGTACTCCTATCGGAATCAGTGCCTTACTTATGAGGACGGCCCAAAGAGGCTTACACGCCAAGGGCGCGTGAGATTTTAGGGCCCTGAGTCTGGGACGGAACTCCAGCTAGACGAAGCCCAGTCTAATATACAATTAAATTAGTTTTAGCTAGTGTAAGCAAATATTTTCTGAAAATTCAATGTTTATGTTAAAAAGTTGCTAATAGCCATCAAATTTTTTTTTTTGTAAGAAAAGAACTAAAACACATTTTTTTTTTAATTTTGGAAAAGTAAAAATTTCTTTTTTCTTATTATAGTGAAATTATAGAATAAAAATATGTTCTTAACGTAGTTTTTTAAATATTAAATAATGAAAACCTTTTTTCAAGGAAAATAAACCGTCTGAATGTTTGGAGTCATTTGAAGAGGTAATTGTTACAAATAGTACAAAAAAACATATATTAATAATAACTACAATTGTTTAATATAATTATAATTTTTTCAAAAAATGATTATTGCACTTCATTATTAAGGTGTTGCGCTAAATATAAATCAGACAGTCATCCATTAGAAATAAATTATTCTTATAAATAAAAAAATTATGTAAAAAAAAAAATCAGGAAGTCTCATAAAATTAGAAAAGGCCTATTTTCATTCCTCTTTCATTAATTTATGAAATATAAAAACCAAAGATGATGGTAAGGTTGTCGACACGTATTTTATTAACCAACAGAAGAAAAAAGAAAAGTAGTTCGTTTATTAAATATCATCACAAATAATAATGACAACACAAAATATTAACAGTAATAAAATGGTATATTAAAAAATAAACCAAATAGGTATGCTAAGGTATCGGAAAAATGAAGCCAGAACGCTAGGACGTAGAAAATTTAATCATTACGTAGATATCATAAATGACCATTTAATACTCGTTAATGAGTTAGAACGCAACAATTAAAAATAATTATATAAATATGCTTCGAAACGTAGATGGTTGTCGAAACAATCGAAAACGTCAAAGTTCACGTCGAAACGCAGCAGAATATTTTATCAGCAAATGATACTTGACAGACACCCGTGGTTAGGTGACATAAAGGGTGATTGTCATATTAATAGGTGGACAACTGACGTTATAAAAAGATGTGAATGAGCAGACGCTCTCAAGCGATACTATGTCATTCTTCTTCTTAATTATTCCTCTTCTATTGAAGGTTGGAAATCATCGTGGCTATAAGATCTTTGTTCTTGGCTGTACTGAATAGTTCCTTAGTGTTGCATGGGAACCACTTTCCTAAATTTTGCAGCTAGTTTCTTCTGGGTCTTCCCCTTTTCCTCTTATCGCAATTTTTTCCCTGTATTAATAAATGTCAGATTTGATATTTCTCGCCCCTCAGCATACATCCAAAATATTGAAGCTTTCTAGATTTTATATTGTTTATTACCTCTGGTTCTTTGTTTCTTCTTCTCAAAACTTCTACGTTTGTAACTTTATTAACCCAAGATATGTTAAGAATTCTACGAAAACACCACATCTCAAATGCTTGTAATTTTTGAATATCTGCTTTCTTTAGTGTCCAAGCTTCCATTCCGTACAACAGGATAGAATATACGTGGCACATCAACATACTAGTTTTTAAACCTAAAGGTAGATCTCGGTTTTAAAAACTTTTTCTTGATCTAGAAAATGTTGATCTAGCAATTTTAATTCGACATTTGATCTCTTTTAAGTTATCCCCGTTACTATTAATCCATGTTCCAAAATACTTGTATGAATATACTCTTTCTATTATGTACTATTTCTATTATATTTTTTCCTATACTGTATCATATGTATCAATAAATATACTTTGAAACAAAAATTCTTTGTGGGAGGATTATAAAGTATTGAGGGCCTCTTATTTCTGCCTAGGGTTTCAATTAATAAAATACGATATCAGTTATTAAAATTTGTTAGTAATTAAAAGACATGTACGTGGGTATTGAACAAACTAAACATTTCAAAGTTTACGTGATTAGAAAAAATAGCTAATCAACATGTTATCATTTGTCTCATAAACTAAAATCACTATCCTCATGAGTAGTTACGGTGACATTTCTTAGATCCCTAAAACAAATATATTTTACCACATTTATTGGACCATTTTGAATACATGTGAATTGTTCATTTCAATCGTTATATTAAAAGAAAATATGCCAAACTTTCAATTGACACGGAAAACTGTTATGATTTCGGCCAAAATTAAATAAATCGTAGCCCGAAGTTTTTATTACACTGTACTTTACTTATATTTAAATATAATACTTTATTTTTTGTGAATTTTGTTGATGTAATCACGTTAGTCAAATTCTTTAAAAATATTTAAATTTTTATGTATTAACATTTCCACTTTATCCAAATTTTCCCTATCTTAAGAGAATTAGAAAACTTGTTATGAATTAGTTCTATTTTTATACTTTAATAAATAAAATTTAAATAATTAAAAGGTGGGTGATAGGGCGTATTAAATTAAAGAGCATCTTAGGTTCAAACAATGTTGAGTTATCAAATGATAAAATATCTCTATCTCACTGATTCTTATTTTTGTTTATTACATATTAAGAAGTAAAACATGCAAATAAATATTTTCACTTACCTTTATTTCCTTTCGTAGCTGTCTGAATTAATATTATAGTGATTTCTCGGTTCATACTAATACGGGTTTTATTAATAAGATTTTTGATAAATTCCTTATAGTCGATATCGACATTCTTAAATTTCATTCTGAACTTATAATATAATTATAATAATATGTCTATCTATATTCAAAATATAATCAACAAGACTGTGGTGGCCCAGTGTTTCTCAGCGTAAAACCCTGACTGGCGAGGATACAGATAACCTCGTTAATATTCTAGTATATTAAATATTATTGCAATACATCTATTACTATCCTTTATGCCAACTGCTTACACTTTACTGAGAGGTAATTGGTATAGTCCTTTATGACTGGCGGGTACACACACTGAGGATACTTCCAAGATGTAGTTTCTTACCTCACGAACTATATATTTAATAATGAACTCTACCCGGAATACTAGTTCTAGAACTGGCTATCGACGGATATAGCGCACTTGAAAAATATTCTTTTATAAATTTTAGTACTACTCTTTACCTCAACTGCCTGTATGTTTTTGGAAGTTAATTGGCATAGTCTTATCAAGCTGGCGAATACACAGGAAAATCTAATACTATTAAGACTAATTAATTCTAATCACAAATTACGCTTCTTCACATTGTTCGGTACATTTAAGGCTGTTCATAAGCAAAGGCACATTAAGTTTTATTATGAATGTACGATAATGTATAAGGCTACTATGCCTATACTAACAAAATTATGCTTCTTCACTCTTTTCATCACATTCAAGGCTGCCCAGAAATGAAGGACACAGCAATATTAATTTCTTATAAGTATATTAGATAATAATAAAAATAAATAAAACTTATTTCTGGGTAAAATATTAATAAATCATCTAAAACAATGTTCACCATTTAGGATGATATGAGAAAATTAAACTTTAATTCATTTTTATATGATTTTATTTACTTATTTTTTGTTGTCATGCTTTTCATAAATATCTACAAAATGTTTGGTAGGCGCATTGATCTGTTTTATCCATAAATTATTATAAATGATATAGGAATATTTGTCACATAATATCCCACTTTCCTAAGTTTTTATTAATTAAATATTCATACAAATTTTTAGCAAAATGATTTCGTTTTACAATTTATATCTAACCTATACTTAACATTCTCTAAACTATTCAAAATTTGTTCTTTTCAAACTTATCTATTTATTTTACATAACAAGTAGGTCTTACTATTAAGATATTTTTATATTTTTATTATATACTTATTCATTATTATTGTATAATTATTGAAGTAAATAATTAAATTCAAAAACTTTAATAAATTAAATAATTAAAAGTATAATTTAATTACTATAAAAAAAATGTTGTTTAGAGAGTCAAATTCAAAATTTCTTCATTAATAGTGAAGTATCCATCAAAATGCCTAAAGGAAAAAAATTCATACAATATAATCAAAGAAAACCTTGACATGATAAATCATTATTTTCAACCAGTAGATTTAATATGGCGAAAAAATAAATGCGTAGAACTACAATTAATATATAAAAAATTACTTAAAATTTTTGTGCCTCATAAAAATCAAAAGTTGACAATTCCAATTATAGAAGAATCAGAACAATTTGATAATGATGCAAACGGTTTCTTTAAGGCTTTATCATTTGTTCTTAGTGGATCTAAACATAATTATACACAATTGAAATCGAAGGTTCTACAGGTAATTTATTAGTCTTTATTAAGAAAATATTTAATATTTTAAAAATTACTCGCGTACTTTAGGAAGTTAAGCAAAATGAAAATATTTCCAAATGTATGGGAGAAGATAACAAAAAAGAATATCTGAAGCAAATGGATAATGACAGTATGTATTTTATTAATTAAATATTGTTCATTGAATTGTATTTTTTTTTATATAGATTTGTGTCCTACATAAACAGCTTCATATAAAAATTTATTAAAAATTTAAATATTTCAAAAGTTTTTAATTAAAATATAAAGACTGATCATATTAAAAATGTTTGTTTTACATACGTAAAATTTAATTATAAACTTGTTGAATATTTTTAAAAATTTCGCTTTCAAATTAAAAGTTAGATAAAATTATCCACTATTATATACATAAATTCGTACTATTATCGGCTAGAGAAATTGAAACCAAGTTGTCAAGGATGTCATTCGAATTCATTGAAATTTAATAGTGATACCTTACCTCTAGTTAGTATACAATAAAGTATCTATGTTATATTTGTGCTTTTGTTATAATAGATTTATATCACTGTGATTTATAAACTAACAATAAATTACAAAAAACTTTTAATTATATGTCTTTATAGATACCAAAACTTAAAAAATACAAATCATAAAAACTTAACTGTCTTATATCAGTAGCAACTGATAACAATCTGTTTTGCTTCAAAATCTCTTTATTTTACTTATAAATAATGATTAAAGTATGAATAATATCCTATAATAATTTGTTACTATATTTATACAAAGTGTTCAGTAAGGAAAATTGTTAATTGTTATAAATGAGAACAAAAGAAACCGATTTCCATATTTACTAAACACTTTATGTATTAACATATAATTTGAAACTTAATCAAACAACAATAAAATAACTATAAAAATAAATAAAAATACAATGATAGTTAACTTAACAAAAGTTCAAAAGTTAACACAATAAATTAGCATTAACATTTTTTCTGCGTAATGTAATATCATTACAATACAGGGTGATTTTTTTATCATAACCCACTCAATTACTCGCAGAATAATAATAATTTAAACCTTTTTTTGTTTTATTATCTTTAGTTACACATTATTCTTGAATTTTTAACTATGTAATACTTTTTAAGTTCATCCCTTATGCCTTGGAGGGGGGTCAACTTTGTTTTTTTAAATGGTAACACATATTTTTAATTTAATAAAATGTTTGAGTTTTTAATTTAATAGTAAATGGCATTTGAATTTTTAATATAACTTTATTAGCTTATTAGATATAAACATTTAAAGTTTCAAAATTTTGAGTTAATATACATGTATAATACACATGGGATTGTAAATACAGGTAGCTAATTGGATTTTTATGACATTGCTGTCTCAGTCACGGATTGTTTATTATCAATTATGATTATCAATAGATATACTTTCTGTATTGTCAGTTAGTGTATTTATAAACTCATAACAATGTGCCTTACTACAATTGATAATAACAATGCTGTGTACCTGCTAATATCGATGTTATAAAAAACCAATTAGCTACCTGTATTTGTAATCCCTTGTGTATTATACCTGTATATTAATTCAAAAATTTGAAACTTTAAATGATTATATCTAATAAACGAATTAAGTTATATTAAAAATTCAAATGCCATTTACTATTAAATTAAAAACTCAAACATTTTATTAAATTAAAAATATGTGTTACCATTTAAAAAAACAAAGTTGACCCCCTTCCATGGCATAAGGGATGAACTTAAAAAGTATTACATAGTTAAAAAATCAAGAATAATGTGTAACTAAAGATAATAAAAAAAAAAAATGTTTAAATTATTATTATTCTGCAAGCAATTGAGTGGGTTATGATAAAAAAATCACCCTGTATAAATAACAATCAATATTTTAAGCATTAGGGTTCTTTTACTAGTCTTCCACTATTAGTGATAGTTTTTCCAATATTACTCACTACATTTATCTTTTCTTCTTCCCTTAAACTATTAAGCTCTCTTGCGTCTTCACTATTATTACTCTATAAACAATAAAACATTTTTTTAACATTTTAAATATAATGATGAAAATGTATTTTTAGAAACGTTTAATATTAACACATTTTTCTTCATATAAAAGGGGTCATTAAAACATTGCTACATAAATTTAAAAAACCTTTTTTTAATATTTTTAAAAACATTTCATTGCTTGTAGAGTATCTATAAATTCTTGTTCAATATGAATCAAATCAGATTCATCATTCATACTGTACTACCAGTTTTTTTATTATTAATATTTTAAATAATATTAGTTATATTACTGACAATTTCATTATCATTTATACTTCGCAAACTGTATTTTCTAGTAACCATATTATTAATTTTATTTTCCACCTCTTTTTGTCTTAAAAATATACTAATTCTCCTTGTATTCTTTTCTATGATGTTTTCTAATTTGACCAAATAGAATCTTGGATCATTTAATTTTTTAATTATTATTGACTCTTGTTATAATTTTTTTAATTTATTTAAGCAAATAAATCTATATTTTTTAAAATTTTTTAATTTTAAAAATTATTTTGTGTCTGTTTATAGTTTTTATATTAACATGGTTATAAATAGTAATCGCATAATAAAAATTTTTAAACAAAAATGTCTCAAAAAATACTAAATTTGTAAATGCTTTCCAGAAAAAAATAATTATAATTGAACAAAACAACTTTTAGAAAATAGTCTTAAAAAAAATTTGCAAAAATAAGTAGAACCCGTTGAAATGATTTAGATAAATCAATAGTCATAGATATATATCTATATATTCGATAACTTTAAATACCCATAAAGTATTAATGTCATTCATTTTTTAGGTGTCATTCTAAATGATATTGATATGTTATCTGCCGCTCATGTTTTGAACACTTGTATATACATTTATTATGCAGACAGTAATTTGTGGATGTTTTTCCGACCAGGCTGGCCTAACTATTCAAAACTTGATATGAAAGAAGAAAAATGTATATACTTAGCAATAGAAAAACAATCAATTTTTGTTGTCAATTATGTATTTTAATGAATAAATTGATAAAATAATGTTTATTTGAGATTAGATACGTCAAACTATTGACACGACTTGCGTCGCAAAAATGTGGTCGACACTGGTTTTGAGGGTAGAGACCCGTGGGCCGTTTATTAAATGAGCGACAACAGGTTATTTTAACAGAAAATAAAACAAACCGAAAAGATATAATAATAATCTTCGAAATAAGAAGTAATAAGAAGTAATAATAATCTTCGCATAATATCGCGGCACTTTCGCTGGCGTCGACGACGTGATGTCCGGCGTAATCCTTGGACGGCAAAATGGTTAGCAGCGTTGATGGCGACGGTGCGCGGGTGCGGATCGGTTGGTCGACGTTGTCGCTTTCGCGACGGGAGGAAGACTCTCGCACCATTTGTGGCGGGTCCTCGTCGGCCGTGCGGCACTCGCTGGACTTTTCACCGTAGCGTATAACACGCGGCGTTGGTCAGTCAAATACTCATCATAAAATAGAGCGACGGCCGATAAAGGTGGCACGAGTCGCGGGGCATCGTGTATAACGAAGCGACGCGGGCCGTGTCACTATATGCAATTTTATTATTCTAAAATGTGTTAGCATTTTTATTTTTAATTTTAACATACTGGCTATCATCATCTCGATAAAATACTAAAATAACATACAGCAAAAATAATTTATCATTCAGTTATTTATCTAATTTATTGTTATCTATTACGGTGACACTGTTGTAATAGATAACAATAAAAGCAATACGGTCGAATTATGTAATATATTTAAATAAAGTCATTGAATAATAGATTCTTCTTATGTCAAAATTTTTATCAAATGTCAATATTTCGAACTATACTAAATTTTTCTAGAAATTATGTTTTATTTTTTAGCTTCGATGCGAAGCTAAGAACGTTAGTTCTATTAAATTTACTGTAACGTGTTTTTTTTTNTATAATGTGTTTTTTTTATGTCTATCATTACTTTTTCTCAACTCATTTAGAAATTATTTTTTTTTTTAGAGATATATAGGTCAAAAGTTTAAAAATCGTATTTAGTTGAAAGCGTTATCCGCAAATATTAAAATAATTTTCTTGTTTCCTCTTTTTTTGAAGGAAAAAAAAGTTTAAAAATTACCATTTTTTAAATCGGAAAATTTTGAAATTTATTATACTATCTTAAATTAAAACTGCAATAACCTTAAAATTAAATTGAATGAATCAAAACTATTTTTGAAGTGAAACTACTTACAAAGGGTTTAATTAAATTAATAATTAAATTCTACAAGACTGTAATGAGACCAGCTATGATGTATGGTTCAGAGAGTTGGGCGGTTGATAAGAAAGTAGAGCAGAGAATGAGTGTAGCAGAGATGAGAAATCTTAGGTAGATGAGTGGAGTGACTAGAGAAGATAAGATAAGAAATGAGCATATAAGAGGGAGTATAGGTGTAGCGTCAATCGTGGATAAGATGAGAGAAAATAGACTTAGATGGTTTGGTCATATTATGAGAAGAGAAGAATCGGAAGCTGTAAGAAAAGTTATAGAAATGAATGTTCAAGGAAGAAGATATAGAGGAAGACCAAAAAAGAGATGGAGGGAATGCGATATGAGGACAGTTGATGTAAGCCTAGATGATGTGGGAGATCGTGTCAAGTGGAAGTTTGGNTTTTTTTTTGAAGGAAAAAAAAGTTTAAAAATTACCATTTTTTAAATCGGAAAATTTTGAAATTTATTATACTATCTTTTAAATTAAAACTGCAATAACCTTAAAATTAAATCGAATGAATCAAAACTATTTTTGAAGTGAAACTACTTACAAAGGGTTTAATTAAATTAATAATTAAATTCTACCAGACTGTAATGAGACCAGCTATGACGTATGGTTCAGAGAGTCGGGCGGTTGATAAGAAAGTAGAGCGGAGAATGAGTGTAGCAGAGATGAGAATGCTTAGTTGGATGAGTGGAGTGACTGGAGAAGATAAGATAAGAAATGAGCATATAAGAGGGAGTATAGGTGTGTAGCGTCGTCAATCGTGGATGAGACGAGAGAAAATAGACTTGGATGGTTTGGTCATATTATGAGAAGAGAAGAATCGGCGGAAGCTGTAAGAAAAGTTATAGAAATGAATGTTCAAGGAAGAAGATATAGAGGAAGACCAAAAAAGAGATGGAGGGAATGCGATATGAGGACAGTTGATGTAAGCCTAGATGATGTGGGAGATCGTGTCAAGTGGAAGTTTGGGATAAAGGTGGCCGACCCCAAGTAGTTTAGATTAAGGCGAGGAAGAAGAAAAAAATTTAAACAATATTGACACGCACAAACCAAAATTATATCTTACTAAAATCTGCGCGCGTTGACTTAATAAAAACTCATAACTCAGTAAAAAACCAACAATTTTAACAGAATTTTCAGGGTACATTTGAAGTATCTCTAAGTAGACTTGGTAAAAATTTCAGATTAATTATTAAAATCATGATGTTTTTTGACAACTAGTTTTATTTTAATATTCTTGAGTTCCTACAAAAAAAGAAAAAATATATATTTTCAATTAAATAAAAAGTTTATTTTAAATTACTTGAATTGCACTGAAATAATTGGTTTATTTTATTTAGTCAATTTTGAGTGATCATTAGTGATTCAAAAGATTTTTGTAAATTGTGAAAGATTTCTCTACATCAACTGATGTATTAGGAGCAAATTTATAAAAATTAAAATCATTAAAGTTTAAGTCTTCAAATATGCCTTCTATGTCAGTACTTGTTTCATTATTAATTTTAGATATTTGTTTGGTTGTAGTTAAATCATTATTTTTAGTGTTTCGGATAAGGGTAGTCGTCATAATGGGGAGGAACGAGAAGAGTACGCTTTTTAAAAATCTAGACGCAGAATGATCGACAATAACTACGCTAAAGTAGACAATATTTTATGTTTAATTTCGTTTTTATTGTAGTCTATTATATTATAGTATTATACTTCGTATTTTTATATTGTAGGATAATAGTTTTTTATTTTTGAAACGCCAGAATAAAAATTTCAATTATAGTAGTTATCTCGATAAATGTATTACATACACTCTCAAAAAATATTCTCTTTTTTAACTCGTTATTTGTAAAAATAAACAACAGGACTTCGTTGTAACGCTCATATTTATTTGAAAATAAATATTCCAATACATTTTGGATCGTGAAAAGTCGACGATCGGGATAAGATGATGTTTGATTTAAAAACAATTATAGTAACGTTTGCGCATTTTTTCAAACGAGAAATATGTTTAAATATTTCAACCAGATAATGATGAAACTTTCGAAAAATAATTTAAATGTATACTCGTGTTGGTTTTAAACCGCACTCATACCTATTCCAAAGAACAATATAATTATGGTTATTTCACGACATTAGGTGGTATTTACTACGTGACTAAATAGTTTAAGTTTATTTTTACCGCAATAGCTAAAGATCAAAAAAAAACCCAGCACAAGGGGGTCGCGGCACAGTGGTGACGTAGCATAGGTGGATCAAATATAATGATATCTGACAGTAATTAAAATCACTATAAAAAAAAACGCTTCGATGCAAATCTTTAGATAGTGTTTAAATTTAAAAAATTGTTGGATTATTCCAAAAGCTAAATGATCTACTAGTTCCTTATTAATGTCTTGATTAAGATATAGTATGTCGAATGAAAAAGGAATTATTAAAAAATATTATTTCTCATAAAAAAATTGTGCTGTCTAATACACTTTTCAATAAGTTATAGCATTATAAAGTAAAAAAAGTAAAATATAAAATCGAGAATTTTCACACAAAAATAGCATTTGGTAGCCATTTTAACCACGAAGACAAGTCCAGAGGTCATATTTTTTTTTTCATAATAAAGTACATTACATTAGCTTTAATTTAAGATACATATATAAGTGTCAGTATTTCCGGAACACTTTTAAAAGTTATGTTGAAAAAGTTAATTTTTTGTGAAAAAGTTGTCATTTTGAATCCCCTCCTGTGGGCTGGTAAAGGGTTAAATTTATAAAAAAAATACATCAAGCATCTATAAAAAATATATATATATATTGATATGTTCATTTTTGAAAAAGTTATGGCAGTTTTTAATAAAAAAAGTTGAAAAAATTTCGAAAATTAGCGATTTTTAAATTTGTTATTTTTTTGGTGGTTTCCCCAATTTACGGGGAAATTTTTTCAATTTTTGAGGGTAATATCTTCGACTAAATACGATTTGTGATCTTTTAACGTATCGTTGAAAGAAATCGGTTCAGTGAGATCTGAGAAAAAATGGTAACAGACAAAAAAAAAAATCACATAATAGTAAAACCAATACCTTCTCAGCTACGCATCGAAGCTAATATTTGACATTTTTTTTTTTTTTTTTTTTT
>NW_026099573.1:7573858-7602328 GCF_025091365.1 Daktulosphaira vitifoliae | reverse complement strand
TTTTTTTTTTTTTTTTTTTTTTTTATGCTTTGAGCATGTCTCGGGGCCAAAGCCTTTTTAGTCTTCTAGGAGCGTGAGTAACAGAGGATAGTTTTTGGATTAAAGGATTATAATGAGTGTTTAGTTTGGAATAGAATTTAGTATAATGGGATTTGGCCAAATTAAGTTAAGTTAAGTTAAGAGTAGGTAGTTTTAAATCTTTGTGGAGATTTTTATTTGTTACGTACCAGGGAGAGGAAGTTATTAGACGTAAGCAAATTGATTGAAAAGCTTGTAGAGTTCTGGTGTTGGACGGTTTTGACGACCCCCATAGCTGAATACCATAAAGCCAAACCGGACGGATTATCGCTTTATAAATTGTCAATTTGTTGGTTAGGGATAATTTGGATTTTAACAGGGGTCTAAGGAGGTGCAGTCTGGAGTTAACTTGTTTACGCTTTAATTTTATGTGTGGGCCCCACGTAAGACGCTTATCAAATGTGAGCCCTAAGTATTTAACTTCATTTGCTGTTGGTAGAATTTTGTTGTTGAGCGTGACTGGGTGGCAGTCAGAGTTACGTAGAGTGAATGTTACGTGAATTGATTTGGTTNAATTTGACATTTTAAGTCTTTTTTTTTAAATTAGGTGAGTAACAGGTGCGATTTATTAATAAAAAAAATGACGAAATATTGTTTTTTTTCGTTATTTGTGTGTTAAATTTTTTTGTGCGTATAAAACGATTTGCTTATGATTAAATTAAACAATTAGCTTACAATTACTTAAAAAAAAATAAACCTAATAATTATTCAGAAGAATACCTTAGGGGGAGTACACACTAGTGAGAGTATCCTAGGAAAGTACACTTTGGCGAGAGTGCCCTAAGGGGAGTACCCTAAAGATTAATCGAGTCGTAAATATTTTCATTATACGTAAATATTTTTTTTTTAACTGTGCGATTAGAAATTAGAAAATGTATAACAATTTAAGAATTTTTTAAAGGGGCAGAAGATCGGAAGAGGAGTTTCTTTTTATCGGGGAATGTGCGTTGATAATACATTTTTTTACGTATTACCTAAATTAAGTTATAGGATTATCATCTACTTGAATCGCTGAAAAATCATTTTGCCTTGCGTGCCAACGGCGATGAATTTCACTTATTCCAATTAATTCGTAGTTCTCGAAATAATTATTATTGTTTAACGAGCTTTTTACCCGATCGGTTTCGATATAACGTGAAATTCCTCCATTCAAGAGGACATTCGAATAAATCTTAAGGATGTCGCATCGCTGCTTATCCCTATCTTCCCGTCCTATATATATTTGTTATCCCAAAAGATTTTTACTTATTGCAGTGCTAATGTTGTCAGTCGTCTTATTCGTGCTTTGAAAATAGCAAATATTTAATATCAAAAGCTGAACATTGCGTTATTTATTTGGCATTATACCGTTATACGATGTCGTTATATTATTAAAACATTGCTACATGTTTATTCTAATGCGTATTTATTTTATTTTTATTACGGTGCGCGGTACAGTAATAAAAATTGATTTATTACCTTTTCGTCTCGAATTAAACAATACTACAGCACGTTTATTAATAGATTCTTACGCGTACAACACACTTCAGGTAGACGTACAAACTCTTTTTAATTTTCTTTACTCTAATTTTGACACGATAGTATTGTATATTTTACGTGTTGATTATTCCTCTTCTTGAGAAGAAGGTTTCTATAGGAAATTATGTGTTTTAATGCGACAGGAAAGTGTACAATATACGTCGTATTGTTCTATTTCACCGTCAACGGAACCGGAGCAAACGAAGACGACGTCCGAGAAATAAACGAATTGATAAAACATCCAATGTGGACACATTACTATTCGGTGTTCGAAGCACCCGATTACATTAAGGACTACGTGTCGGACACGGAATATCGACTGATCCAAATAAACACACTGTTTTCGAACAGTGGTGCTGGCGATGACGGCGGCGGCACTATTGTTAGCAATGAGAATTTTTACGACAAAGTCCGACAGTTTCATTTGTTGTTGAGCTGTTATTACAGCTTCAAGATAAAAGATTTCGTAGACTACGTGCGAAAAATACGGGAAATCTGCAGTAGACCGAACTTGAAAATATGTAAAAAGCGTTTTCCGAAAAAGGTTTCCGATTTCAGTCTATACCTTCACAGAATGACAAAATCGCTGGAGTATTTTACACATTTGGCGAATCGCAGCCGCCCGGCCGAACCGATTATATTCACCAACGAATTGCAAGAAGGCGTTTTCTATCTGCACAGGCTCACGATTAACATTTCGTTGCACACCGACCAGTGTTTTTTCGACGAGCTAACACGTATCTACTTACTCGTCAAAAGCTTCATGAAAAAACACTGCGTACCGTTGCCGGCCGACGTCGACGAAGACGGTAACGACAATCAAGTATCCGAGAAGACGAGATCGCTGGAAGCGATTGAACAACTAAACGATTACAATTGGGAAGGAAAAATTCAAATAATTTACGATGAATTCAAGAAGCATCTGAGGGAAACGAAGAAACTCACCAGGTTATTGGGTTTCAAATACAATAAAGTCGACCAATCTGTGAGCGTGCGGCCATTCGTTTCCAACACCTCGCGCCCATACACTCCACCGCCACCCATTTCGTCCAACAGTGAAGGATAATATAATCATCGTCGCGTACGACAATAATACGCGCACGATAATTTCTATACAATCTCGTCTCGTAGTAAAAATTAAATCAATCGTAAGCGTTATTCAATAGAACTCTGAACATATAATATATATAAATAATATTTTTAAATTATTAAAATTTCTAAAACTCATAAAAAAATACCTAATTGTACACATATATACAGGGTAATTTGTTTTATCATAACCCACTCGATTACTCGCAGAATAATAATAATTTGAACATTTTTTTTTTTTTTTATTATCTTTAGTTACCCATTATTCTTGAATTTTTAACTATGTAATACTTTTCAAGTTCGTCCCTTATGTCTTGGAGGGGGGTCAACTTTGTTTTTTTAAATGGTAACACGTATTTTTAATTTAATAAAATGTTTGAGTTTTTAATTTAATAGTAAACGGCATTTGAATTTTTAATATAACTTAATTCGTTTATTAGATATAATCATTTAAAGTTTCAAATTTTTGAATTAATATACAGGTATAATACACAAGGGATTACAAATATANTTATAATATACAATATAGGTTGTATAATACACAAGGGATTACAAATACAGGTAGCTAATTGGTTTTTTATAACATCGATATTAGCAGGTACACAGCGTTGTTATTATCGATTGTAGTAAGGCGCATTGTTACGAGTTTATAAATACACCAACTGACAATACAGAAAGTATATCTATTGATAATCATAAGTGATAATAAACAATCCGTGACCGAGACAGCAATGTCATAAAAATCCAATTAGCTACCTGTATTTACAATCCCACGTGTATTATACACGTATATTAAATTAAAAATATGTGTTACCATTGTTGACCCCCTTCCAAGGCATAAGGGACGAACTTAAAAAGTATTACATAGTTAAAAATTCAAGAATAATGTGTAACTAAAGATAATAAAAAAAAAAAAAAAAAATGTTTAAATTATTATTATTCTGCGAGTAATCGAGTGGGTTATGATAAAACGAATTACCCTGTATATTTATGTATTATGAAAAAATAACAAACGTAAATAATACTAATAATAAGTAAGATTTAAACAATACGTTCTATAATAATGTTATTTACGTTCACTTGATTCTCTGTAATTTATAATTTTAACATTTATTTCATTTGAATTGTTGACATTTAATAAAAATTAGACTTTATCTAAAAATCAGACTTTATGAACATTTTTTAGATACAATTGAAATTCCATCGGGCTTATGTTAAATGTTAAAAATGTGTGTTGAAAAACTTTTCAAAGTATTAATGATGATAAAAAAATCTATCACAGTGGGATCGTGCCGCGACCCCACTGTGCTAGAGACGTGGAGACGTGGCACAGCTAAAATCACTATCATAAAAATTACTTCCATGTAAATCTGTAGATAATATTTAATTTTAATATTTTGGTGGATTATTCCAAAAGCATTATAATCTCGTGTCTCCTTATTTATATCCCGATTAAATATTTTTTTTTTTTTTTTTTTTTAATTTTTTTTTTTTTATTCAGAATATTTACAATCTATACAACAAAATGGTACAATAAGTAAATTTGTTTAAATTGATAATTAAAATAACATGAACTATTATGATTGGGAAATGACTCGTTAGTCACACCTCTAGCATGCTGTTTAAGTTAGTCTTTAGTTATTTAGTAGATCTCTATTCCATTGTCGTTTTAGTCTGCGAGGAGGGTTTGAGGGTAAAGTATTTGTTGACATTTTATTAATTAGCGGGTTTCTATGTGATAATAAATTTTGATGAAATCGTTTGTAGTACATTACTGCAAGTTCTTTTACGTTTTGTATTTGTAGGTCTTTATGTAAATTTACGTTTGTTATATACCATGGGCATTTGGTAATAAGTCTGAGTGCTATTGATTG
Source organism: Daktulosphaira vitifoliae (assembly GCF_025091365.1). Taxonomy (NCBI): domain Eukaryota; kingdom Metazoa; phylum Arthropoda; class Insecta; order Hemiptera; family Phylloxeridae; genus Daktulosphaira; species Daktulosphaira vitifoliae. The sequence continues at coordinate 7,597,769 of NW_026099573.1, read as the reverse complement.
AAACGATTGAATTGGCCTTATATTTGATGGTTTTGCAGGACCCCAGATTTGGATTCCATAAGACCAAACTGGACGTATTATAGATTTGTACAGTAAAAGTTTTGTTTTGAGTTGGAGTTTTGAAGTAAGGAGAGGACGTAGAAGGTGTAGTCTGTTTCTTGCACTTTTTCTTTTTTCTTTTAGATGGGGGCCCCACGTCAATCGTTTGTCAAGTGTAATTCCTAGGTATTTGATCTCTTCTTTTATAGGTATGGGAATATTGTTCATAATAATTTGAGGACATTCTTGTGGTTTGAAATTTAGAGTGAAGGTGATTTGAGCAGATTTATCTTCATTGATTTTTACTCGCCATTTTTTTGCCCATAAGTCAATAAGGTTGGCATGATATTGTAGTGAAAGACTGGCTTCGATTGGATCATTATTAATTGATAGTACAGCTGTATCGTCTGCGTATGTGGCTAAAATTGTTTTATCCGTTTGAGGGATATCGGCAGTGAATGCATTATAAAGGTCTGGGGATAAATCACTTCCTTGAGGTACACCTGCATTTATTTTTTGGTATGATGAGAATTCATTTCCTTGGCGAACGACAAAGTGTCTGTTTTCCAAATATGATTTTATTATGAGAAAATATGGAGCTGGTAAATAGTGTTTTAATTTGAATAGTAATCCTTCGTGCCAGACCCTATCGAAGGCCTGTGCTACATCCAAAAATAGACCGGTACAATAATGTTTATTTTCAAGTGTTGTTGCAATTTCATCAGTTAATCGGTGTATTTGATGTATTGTTGAATGTCTGTTACGAAACCCAAACTGACTATCTGGTACAATATTATGTGATGATAGAATAGGACGTAGTCTTCTGAGTAATATTTTTTCAAAAAGTTTACCTAATACTGGTAATAAACTTATTGGTCTGTAAGACGTAGAAAGATGTTTTGGTTTGTTTGGCTTTGGTATTAAAATAATAGTTGCAAATTTCCAGATTATCGGAAAATATGATAGTCTTAGCATCGCATTGTAAATGTAGGTTAACAAAATCATGGTTTTTTGTGATACATTTTTTAGAATTTTATTGGTAATTAGATCATAACCGGGTGCTTTCCCTGAAGGAAGTTTTTTTATTAAATATTCGACTTCGCCTGGAGTTGTATATTTGGCTGGTAAAGCCATTGGTAGTGGACATGTTAAGAAGGATTTTATTTCTTCATTGAAATTATTGTCAGAGTATAAATTAGTATTTGGAATGAATGTTTTTGCCAATTGTTCCGCAAAAATGTTGGCTTTGTCTTGGTCCGTTATAGCTAAGGTGCCATTTTCTTGACGAATTGGTGGAATATTTTCTTTTTTTTTTGTGAGCCTTTTAGTTGCTCTCCAGAGAGAACCATTGTTTTGATTCAAAGAGTTTAGGTATAGTTTATACTGATCTGCTTTGTAGACAGATAGTTTCTTTTTTAAAGCATTTGTTAGTCTATTGAGATACTGTTTGTGGCTTGGTAGTCTAGTATTATGCCATTTAGTTCTGGCTCGCCTTTTTTCAATAATTAATTTTTGAATAGTTAAAGGTAATTTTTCCTGGTAATTAGTTAACTGATAGTTGGAGTGTTTTGATGAAATAGTAACTGCTTGCTGAATAATTTGTGTGATGGAGTGGGTTAAATATTTTATGATTTATAAGTGTAATATATTAATAAATATATATATATATATTTATAATATATAAATATATAAAGAGTCGAATGAAAGAGATATACAAGTAGTCATTCCCATAAAAAAATTGTATTGATCCATACGTTTTTCAAAAAGTTATAGCATTATAATGTTAAAAAACTCAGCACATTGGTGACGTTGCATAATTGGGTCCGGTATCGTCTATCCGACATTGATTAAAATCACTATCATAAAAAACGCTTCAATGCAAATCTGTAGAAAATGTTTAATATTAAATTACAAAATCCTTCTGATTAATACAACTAAGATTTATGTTTGATTATCGGGTTACGTATGAATAATCAATAAATGTATTTTAATTAAAAACGAGTTGAAAAATTTCTACTTTCCATTGGCATTGATACGATCACATTTGCATGTGCCCATATCTCTGTCTCCCATAACATCGTTGTACCGTTTAATAGACATATATATATATATATATAATTAACACAGTGACATACAGCAATACTAACAGGAGTGCGGACTGCACACATAAACACTTTTTGCAATTCACGGCCAATGTGCCATAATAAGATATCCCTATCGACAGTTGACATTTTACCATCTTCGCGATCACTACTTTTGCCTGATAATTAACTTAACTTCGCTACCCCGTATATTATAGTGTGTGTGTGTGTCGCCGTCAGCTCCCTGTTGGATTAATCATCTCTAGGTGTCCAGCAGGTTGTATTATCCATTTAATATTTCAATTGCTTAATAAATATTTATTTATATCGTTGTTAACNTTTTTTTTTATATATAATAAATGGACACTGAATTTTATGAGATGGTCACTGTGTATGTTTCGCATATATTTTACTGTATACATTAGTACTATTATCGAGCATGCTTAACTTAATTTAAGACGCCTATTGTAAATGTATGCAAGTTTTTGACAACGTTTTGGCTACATACATTAGGTTAACTCAACTTATTTTTTTTTTATTGTCATAAATAACATTAAATTATTATTATTTTTTTAATTCATAAACATTTATTATTCATTTTGCATGCATTGCTTATGATTGTATTCGGTACCCCAACATCCCCTTTTAATTATTGAATTTTTTTAATAATAAGCGTTAGTGTTCTGAACAGACCTTGAGAACATGGAGGATACTCTTTGGGGCCCCGAGACTATTCAAGAAGTCGACGACAGGGCCGGGCTTTTCATAGGAACCGCTTGGTAGCCGACTATTGAGAGCCCACACGAAGGAAGCTCCTCCAACGCTCAATAGCTTGTGAATTAAGGAGTGTGGACATCAAAGACCCAGAGGTTCTTATTACGACACTAATGTCCCTCCAAATTTTTTTTTTTTATTTTAAAAAATTTTTTCTTTTCCTACGTAGCACCATTTTGCCAAAGTTATTTTGTTATAAGGTCTAGGGTCAGACCTTAAGTGTAGGGGGAGCAGCTGATACGATCACATTTGCATGTGCCCATATCTCTGTCTCCCATAACATCGTTGTACCGTTTAATAGACATATATAGATATATATATATATATATATAATTAACACAGTGACATACAGCAATACTAACAGGAGGGCGGACTGCACACATAAACACTTTTTGCAATTCACGGCCAATGTGCCATAATAAGATATCCCTATCGACAGTTGACATTTTACCATCTTCGCGATCACTACTTTTGCCTGATAATTAACTTAACTTCGCTACCCCGTATATTATAGTGTGTGTGTGTGTCGCCGTCAGCTCCCTGTTGGATTATAACATCTCTAGGTGTCCAGCAGGTTGTATTATCCATTTAATATTTCAATTGCTTAATAAATATTTATTTATATCGTTGTTAACCTAAAGTGTTATATATATATATTGTAGTGCGACCCTTGGTAGTTCCTCTAAGGGAATATAAATTAAATAGGAAACTTCAGTACCTAAGGTAGATATAGCCTAGCCAGCTATCCCCCGTTGGTCCCTTAGAATACTGTCGACGGGCATTTAGACTAAACCCCTAAATAGCGACGTAACAGCATTATCAAGTTTTGAAACACCCCTGTATAAAGGGAAATGGTCCGATTAAAAAAAAATTATGTCCAATGAAATAAGTATAAAAATAATATTTATCATAAAAAAAATATAATGATCCATACGTTTTTCAAAAATTCATAATATTATAAAGTTAAAAATATTTAAAAAGAAGTCTTTTTACAAAAATCGTATTTTAGCGTCAATGCGAAGCTGAGAAGGCATTGATTTTACCATGATGTGTTTATTTTTTTTTTTTTCGTGTCTGTCACTACTTTTTCTCAGCTCTCACTTGACCGATTTTTCTCAATGATACGTCGAGAAATCACAAATCCTATCTAGTAAAAGATATTACCATGAGAAATTGGAAAAATTTTTCTCGTTCCCCGTAAATGGGGGAAATTTCCAAAAATTAACTTTTTCAACTTTTTTTTTGAAAACGTTCCGGAAATACTGCGTCCTTTTGAACATATATCAAATTAAAGCATATTTTATGTACTATAAAATGAAAAAAAAAATTTGTCCCGACACTTTTTTTTCTACATTTAAACGGCTGCCGTAGTTTGAAAAAACACTATTTCTGTGTTAAAATTTTCAATTTTCAACTTCTATAACTTCTATAACAAATTCTATAACTTTTCAAAAAAATACAAGTATTAGCACAAATTTTTTTTTTCCTAAATACATTATAAGTACATGTTTTATTTGACATACTTTTTATTAAAATTGGACAATTTCCCCCTTAAAAGGGGGCGTTCAAAACTCGAAACATTGTATAAAAAAAAGAACTTTTTCAACTTGACTTTTGAAAATGTTCCGGAAATACTGCGTCCTTTAGACACATGTCAAATGACAACTTACAATAAATACTACAAGTTCAATAAAAAAAATTTGTCCCAACACATTTTCTTCTATAGGAAAATAATGGCCGTCGAATTTAACGAAACTTATAATTTTTATGTAAAAACAACTGTTTTACATCAAATATTTTAATATACAAGACTGCCATAACTTTTTTAAAAATGAACAAATTAAAATTATTTTTTTTTTACATTGAAACCTTAGATATTTTTCTTTCATTTGATTTAATTTTTTTGAAATTCTAAACCTGCCTGCAGGCGAAATTCAAGAAAAAAAAAAACCCAGCACGGTGGGGTGGCGGCACGGTGGGGTGGCGGCACAATGGGGGGTCCTGGCATAGTTGGGTCCGGTATAGATGATATCTGACAGTGATTAAAATCACTATCATAAAAAACGCTTCGATGCAAATCTATAGATAGTGTTTAATTAAAAAAAAAAATAATTGTTAAAATAGCATATTTTTCAATATGGTAGCCATTTGCGCATAGGAGATAGGTCGTCGGGACAAATTTTTTTTTCCATTTTACAGTACATAAAATAAGCTTTAATTTGATATATAAGGACGCGGTATTAAGTTGAAAAAGTTAATTTTTGTAAAAAAGTTGCCATTTTAAATCCCCCCCAATGAGCGGATTAAGTAATAGATTTTCAAAAAAATGATATCAAATGAAAGGTAAATATCTAAGGTCTTAGTATAAAAAAAATTTATGTCGATTTGTTGATTTTTCAAAAAGTTATGAAAGTTTTAAGAAAAAAAAGTGAAAAAATTTCGAAAATTAGCGATTTTTAAATTTGTAACTTTTTCGGATATTTCCCCCATTTGTGGGGAACGAGGGAATTGTTTTCAATTTTTAAGGGTAATATCTCCCCGACTAGATACGATTTGTGATCTTTTGACGTATTTTTGAAAGAAATCGGTCCAGTGAGAGCTGAGAAAAAGTGGCAACAGACATAAAAAAAAAAAAAAAAACACATTGAAAAATTAATACCTTCTCCGCTTCGCATCGAAGCTAAAAAAAAAAATTAAAAATAACATAATTTTAATAAAACTATACAGTCGGTAATATTGAGTTTTTCACTCATATTTTTAGCACGGGGTACACCTGTTATTACCTAGATATAATTCTAGAATCGAATGGATCCCCCCCCCAATAAATCTATCTCATTATAGTGATAAATTTTATGAATCACTTTTAGGAAATTGATTCGTTTGCATTTTGGGTAATTTCAGATTTTCCTATGGTAAATTAAGCGACATATCAGATTTAGATAGTAGGAGTAGTGAAATAAGTTGTCGTAAATGTCAAAAAGTAAATACATTTTTTTAAATATGATATTGCTTAATTTTAATCTGAAATATTATTTCTCTGGCACTTGACTAATCGCACAGATTTAATAATATATTCTAAGGGTAGTGGATCTAAAAGAAAAATTCACATTTCCTACTCGACGAAACCATCTAGTTAGATGCAATAAAACTAGAACTTATTTTGAAAATTTTCATTTATAGAGAATCCAAACCCAAAGACCCGCATTATAGCGGAAACTAGAGAGACCGTTAGCTACCAAAAATGTATTTTTTTTAAATACTGACCAATGAAGTCCCTCAGAATTGTTCGAATGCTTAAAAAAATTAATGAAACAACAAAATATGGTAACGATCGATCAACTCAAACGCATAACGTGGTGGTGTTACGCACCCGAGAATATTGAAAGTTTAAATATTTTAAAATTTATAGAAAAACCTAAAGGAATTTTATCTTATAAATCTTATTTTTTCGATAAAAATAGTTTTTACAAAATTAAAAAATATTATTATTTAGTCTGAAAAAAATGACAATTAGTTAAAAATTTAAATATCTTATTTTACCAGCGTAACTATTATATTCAGTACATTTTAAATCCATCCGTTATAGAAAAACAACTGTTTAGTTAAAAGTTATTTAAAATGAAATTTTTTATAGATTTTGTTTGCAAAATTTATTTTTTATACTGCTACCATTTTGTAAAATATATTGATTGTATATTACAAAATTATTATATTTTTTTTCCAATTTCCATAACTTTATTCGTTGTACGAGTTTATTTGTTGGACAAAAAATCAATTCATATTTGATAACTCGGCGGCAATAGTTTAGTAGCACATTCTATACAAGTTTAAAAAAAAAAATTCTAAATATATGTGTTGCTGATTATTCGTTATCAGAATTTGAAACTTATTCGATTGATAATGAATGTTATTGATCTTAATTATATCGACTTACTCTGTTTAATTTTATGGTTCATGTATTTTATGTTTTTAACTAAACTATCTCTATAAAGTTCTCACGTGTTATTATTGAATTTAAATTTGTATTTAATCCTATGAATTATCGAAAAAAAAATCTTCAGCGCACTAATAAAATTTGTCCATTAGTCGTACATCGAATTAAATTGTAGACTGCAAATTACTGTCAGCTGAACGAGTGTTAACTGTTCTTTTTTATAATACGCATTATATTAATTTAAGTTTCGTGATTTGTTGTTATTTTTATAACGAAATTAAAATATTTTAGCAAAAAGGGGTCGTATACCTACGATGAAAAAATGACATTCTGTCCATAAAATACTATTATTAGTGTTATAATAAATGAAAAAGTTAGCCATTAAGGAATAAAATTTTTTTCTTAAAAAATAATATGTATGTATGTATTTATATATATATTAATAAATACGATAATTATATAAAAATTATTAGATTAATTATTCAAATTTAATGAAATAATACATAAATCTTATTTATTTCTAAATAAATACAAATGTATTCATTTAGAGCAACGTTAAATTTATATATATAAATATATATAGCACACTAAACAGCCACTTACGCATTTTTTTAATAACAGCTTTTCCTCCACAGGTATAAAAATTAAAACGGTTAACATACTAAAGACTCGTTAAGTCGTATAAAGCACTTACAAACGAATAATAATTATCTCATCAAAGACTATAATAATACTTTAACCAAAGATAAGGAACAATAACAATACTTGTTTCAAGTAGTAACAGAGAATATCGTCGTTATATTCTGAATTTTAGTAAAAGATCTTTGTCTAAGTAATTCAAAAAAAAAAAAACATAAGTTAACTTCAACTATTTTTTATTCTATTAATTTTTTATTTATTTTATTTGGGAATAAGTTATTTTCGCCGCAAGTTTATAATCAATTATATAAATTTAAATTTTCATTATAAAATTCTGTAGAATAATTAATATATCATATCAATCAAATGGGGTTATTAATAGTATATATAAAATGTTTAAAAACTAATTCTATAGAAAATTTAATTTTAACTTTTACTACAAATTTTTTCTACAATACATTTATATATTTGACTATATTGCAAATAACAGATTTGCCAATTAAAATAGACATTTAAATTTTTTTTTTTTTTTTTTTTTTTTTTAAGGATTTTAATATGTGAGAATGTTTTTTATAGAAAAACAAAAAATAACATCTACACAAAAAAGTTCTTTTACATAAGAGATAAACAGTTTTTTATACAAAAACTAAAAAAATTAGGGTTCAATTTTCAACTCTTTTAACCTTAAGACACATACCTATGTGTTAGAGTTAATAGATCGTCACCAAATTTTGTAGTTTAATGTTTATTAAATGAAAATTGGCAATATAACGAAATAACGTTCTTAAAATCGGAGTCGTTTTGTATTTAAAATTATGATTTTATTTGATAGGCGGTCAATAAAACTATTACGTGCGTGTGCGAAAGTTCTGGAAAAATTCCTAAATTCTGTAAGTTTTATAAGTAATTTTATCATAAATTTATACATTGTATATTAATTAAATTTAATATTTTATTAGGTGATCAATGTGGGCAAAAGCTCAAAAATAAAAGAAGCCATCATAATTATTGGTAAAATTATAAACTTTTAGCTTATATTATTTTAAGTTCGAGAACGACGACATCGTGTCATACTCGACACTTTTTTTCGAAATATACATACACTCGTATTATTTCTTGAAATAATTGAATATTAAAAAACCTTTTTCCACACCGCCGGTAAGATTTGCTTGAAAGTTTTACTTTTTTTTCCTCTTGAATAATTTCGAAAAATTGGGTTACACGGTGTTTTGCCAAGGAAATCAGAGCCGTCCCAAAGTGGGGGCGAGCGCGTCCCACGACTTTGCCCGCGCGCCTTGTTTTTTCGTTTGGAACCCGTGCACACGCACTTGAAAAGTCCTTAAGTTTTCTTTAAACGCGACCATTTACAAATAAGGTTCGATATTTTATTCAATAATATTGTACAATCACGTACAAAATACTCGTACAACGTGTAAACTATGATAATAAAATTTATACATTGGTTGCCCGAAGTTTAGTAGTAGGTGATACTTAACGTACGTAACAATTTGAAATGGAAAAGTTTTCATACAATACGGGTGTAATTCGAGTGTGTTACACTGGCATACCCGCATTCGTAAATTTTGTACTTTGACTAAATCGAAAATTTATAGAGTTAAATAATTTAGGGGATACACGGTGTATCGCTAACCCGTCAAAAATAAAAAAGAATTCTCGTAAATACTCGCAAAAAGCAATGGAATCGGTTTTGGAACATTGGGGGAGGGGGCGGAATCCTATAGGAACACACTTACAAAGACAGTACACAAATCGACAATCGAAAAGTCCAAAAGAAAGAGCTGGAAAAAGGTGTGTGGAGAATTACACAACGGCTAGCTACCCTAAGCCTAGTGGGGGGGGACTTGTACGTTCATTGAAAAACGAAACCGGCCAAACAATACTCGCTGTTGCCAGACGAATACCAACACAAACGATAATCACGCTAGACGTTATCACATTTGTTGAGCACACACGATTTACTGGGTTCTTTTGTATTTGTAAAAGACAACAGCTACACGAAGTACGGAGCAAACGCGTGATCCGTGCTGTGAATGGCGGCAGCAGCTAACGAGGAAAGTAATGTCGCCCAGTGGCAAACACGGACAACAAAACGTTTTTGGCGGTTTTAAGGCTTTCAAGCCGTGACGAAATATTTCCTGCATTTTTACGATTGGGGGCTATATGTAATTGCATGTCGCACGTCTGCAACGTACTCCGGAGCGTGCCTAATCTACGGTTATCGACCCGTACGCTGGCCAACGGGGTCGGGGCAGGCCCGCATTTAGGGGGGGGGCATTGGGGGCATTTGCCCCGGGCGGCAAATTTTGAAGGGTGGCAAAAATCTTAATAGGTATACAATTTTTAAAAATTAATTATTTTTATTTAATTTTAAATTTTTTCAAACAGAACAATTTATTTTTATGAAACAAAAATATCTATTTCTAAAAAAAAATATTACTTTATTATTTTCTAATTTAAAACGTGTACAAAGATATAAATGTAAAAGAAGATATATCAAAGCTGTATAACAACATATACTACAGTTAGTAGTTAGATAATAGTATTGATTATACATAGTAATTTTTATAATCAACAGCACTATAAATAAAGTAGGCGGCAATTTATTTGATTCATGTGTTTATCTAATTTTAACAAAGTATTGATATTTTCTCCCTTAAACTGGTTTTATGGATGTCGTCGGCCGTTGATAGTCGATTATTATTGGAATACTAAGAAAGTTAAAACACAATAATTTGTCTCATTTTTCACAAAATTACTATCTAATAATGTCACACTAATAATGTGTTGTGTACAGACAGCTCATTGTGTTTAGTACTCGACTACAAGTGACCGAGTTAATATGTTGAGGTGTTTTTTTTTATTTGTATATTTTATTATTTATTAACGTATTAAAATGAGTGATGGCAGAAAACGTTTAAGTGGAAGTGCTTATAAAAAAGTTGCTAAATTAAAATTAGAAAAAGAACAAAAAGTCATTTCTCAAACTGCAAAATTAACTTCATTTTTTGGCAATCTATCTCCAATTCGCCAAGTGAAATAGAGACTACAGCTGAACAGATTTTAAATGAGTCTAGTGATAAAAAGTAATTTAAAAATCAAATGTTAACTTTTGTACGTTATTTCAGTTTTATATAAATGAAAAATTTTATAATTTTTTAGTGAACATCCTCTACATAGTACTTTTGAAACCATGGCAAATGAAAATCAATTAATTGAATATTCGGAATTATTAAATACGCCAACTAAAAAACCCAATCCAACACTTTTGGGGGGCGGCAAAATTAAGTGCACCGGGCGGCAAAATTCCTAAATGCGACCCTGGGTCGGGGTGTTGCTTATACCTAAACTCGACCGTGCTAACTACTACCATGAAGCAAAATCCTACAGACCGATAACAATCTGTTCGTTTCCTTTTAAGACTATGGATCTTTTATTCTATTTTATTCTATGGACTATTATCGATAGGTACGTATAGTAGGGGGGGCCTTTCAAGGAAAACCCCCTACATTCAAAACCCGTACTCGAACCAAGCAGAAAAATCTACTCGCACGGCTCAATAACAACACAACCGAATGCTGGGAACGCTGTAGAGGATGAAATTAGGTAGGCATCGTTCGTGGACATCGAAGAGGCTTTTGACAATACACCCTTTGATGGTATCGGCGAACCCGGACAACGGCATGGAGTAACTCGGCTCGTTTTCAAGCCAATAGAAACTACGCTCGAGAAACGTTCCGTTTCGGGACGACTCGATGATTAGAGCCGAGCGATTCGGACGCTGTTCGACGAGGAAAGACAAGAAAGTGTTCTCTGTGGCGTCTAGATTTATCGTAACTCGTTATACGGAATTAAAAAAAATATTTTATACGCAAACCTACTGGGAACGCGACTCGGCTACGGTGTGGTGGTAGCGGGTCGATTCCGCAAAACAATTATAGACCGGGCCGGCAGAGACTGAACGCGCTATACGCGTGCGGCCTAGCCCCGTCAGTCCAAACAAAGCAGAGGCGCAAATGTTTACCGCCGGGAGAATTGAAACAGGAATTGACGGTTTTGGCGCGTTTAGCCTTGTCAACGAAAAATTGGCTCTTCGTCAAAGGCGAAATAACAATACTCGGGTATTATTCTGGACGGTGAGCCGAGACGGTTGGGCGTATCGCATATCGACGAAACGATAGTTTCATAAAGCCACGGCTACGTCGTGAACACGCAGCACGATTCTGGGAAAATCCTGCGGCCTTATTAAACCGAGAGTCGCGTGTTGGCTATACGCTTTAGTGATTATAAACATCTGTGGTTTTGTCGGTGCCTCGGTCTGGAAGACCAGAACGACATTTATTACGGCCAGAAGAGAACTTGTACGCGTTCGAAGAAACGCTGCTGTTGTCGGACCGATAAGAACCGCCGCCGTACCAACGATGTCGCCGAGAGGGAACTAATCGAACCAGTCCCTTTTAGATGTACGGGTTAATAAAACTCACGCCAAAGCCACAGTACGCGCAATGACAATACCAGTAGGCGGCGTCCAGAACCTGCCGCCAATATTCAAGAAAAGAAACGTAACAATCCTCCAAGCGATATTCAAGCTGCTCCGAAGACGCTTAGTAATACAACTGTGCGACGACTTCAAGGCTAGTCGTCGAATACACGAGGAAACTTTAGAATCGTAGTAGCCAGGTTCAATAAATAGGTTACACGAGCACGGTTACCAAACACGGCTGTGTGACCGGTGTAATAAAAGGGCAAACTTTCTAGCGCGGAAAATTCAGAAAATATCTGTTGAGCCGGCCGGAACCCCGGTGGTAGGGGGCACTGACGGATCGATACACAAAAAAGCGGCGGCGGCGTAGAGAACAACACGGGCAAATACGGAGCTACTACGTGGTGGCATCCGGATAGTCAAAAATGATTTTCGTGACTCGGCGGAGTTTACTAACTACTGTGCGGCGGGGGACTCGATAACGCGACTAGCCCAACAAATACGCACTCCGACCGGGCTACTGTTATAGGGGAGACGGTTATCTGCTCAAACGTCTTTGTTTGTACAATGGGCATGACGACGGAATGACTACCGCGCTAGAAATATGGGACGGGAAAGCAAGATTCGTTTCAAACGGTACGCGTGAACGTCCGATACCCCGCCGGCGACATTATAGCAGCAAAATTAAAAAAACTCTCTAAAACTATTTTTATTTAGAAAAAAAAATATCGTTTCTCCATCACCGCCGTTTAATGTAATCGACGAGAGCAGTAATATCGTTATTAAAAAAATTATTTTACACAGATTCAATGGCGTCGACAAGAAGTTATCCGGACACTTTTAATATATACCAAAACAAAATTATGCAGTTGTGGTTTCGTGGAAATAATTTGTTTTATTTTTCCAATTTAAATGATAATAGCGATACTAAATTTATTTGTTTAGTAAAAGGTCAAACATAGTGAAAAACTTTGAAGAAAATATATAAAAAGGTTTTCAATAAAACATAAGTGTTCAATATGTATAATACTTGTACAAAAATAATTTTATTTTCTAAATTGTACTATTAACGGTCGAACGAATAAAATTATTTAACTATATATGAACATTGAACAGATTTAATTCGGTCAAAGTCTAAAGTGCGGTGGAACAATGTTACGCCGGTACGCAGAGAAAAAAAATTATTTTCTCGGGGTAAGGGAGAGGTCGTACGAAAATTAATTTCGTTTATAAAAAATTGTACGTAATACCGCCGAATATTTATTTTCAAATTTCTAATATGAGGGTTGGTGCCGGTGGGGTGTAATGCACCCGTGCAATTGCTTTTGTGAGGAAATCATTAGTTCGTTTGTGTAGATTCCGCTAAAAGAGTTATGTGCTGTTATAAATATACGAGTAAACTCGACCCAAATCGTAGGGACGAATCTGAATGAAATGATGTTTTGGATATGCGTTATTTACTGACGAGTAAACATTTATTAATATTAACGTATAAATATTCATAGGCCAAAAATAAACGTTTGGTTACTCTAGAACAAAATAATTCGCACGTTATACATTTACTCGAACCGATATATAGTTGGCGATTTCGTCCAATTTTTATCCTACTCGGCGGCAGCAGTAGTTTACATACGAATCCAAGACGTTTTCGTTATTTTTTAAATTACATGTTGTTGTGAATATCTCGTAAAAAAAAAAAAAAAAATTCCGGTACTATATTATCGTACAACACGCTTACTCGATTAGATTCGCTTACTCGGGGGCATCATAACAACGTGTTGCTACTTGCCAATTTTTTTTTTTATTATAAATGAAATTAAAAAACGTATATTTTTTTAGCGGTGTCGTCAATGGTGACAAGTTATCTAAAACGGATTCGAATTGCTCGACTCACAAAAACGAACAAACAACAATAACACCTATATTAATAAATAAACCGATAAAAACAACAAAATCCAAGATTTGCGGTCACTGCAAATGTCATACGTCAAATGCGCACAATTGTTGTACGTATGTTTTCTCTATAACGTTATTATCGAATTACTCGTGCAATAATTTTAGATCGTTAAAAATTATTTCCGAATAAGGCTGTTGTCGGAACGGAACGAAACAAACGAGGTACGTCAGTTGATGTTTTTAATTTTTTTTTTTTTTTACCGCCGGCATGATTGTGGGCCGCCCTGGAACTGCCGTTAGGCATTACACTTCAGGGCGGTGATATTTTTAATTTATATTCCCGAAACCCAATTCGTTCGCGATTATTATTGTAATTTCAATTTTCATGTTATTATAGTCGTGTAACGGTGATAATAATTACCATGCGCATTACCTGCGTTATAGTCGGGCCCGGTCAGCGAGTAGATATCAATCGGGGCGTTTATCTCGACTTGATTTTTACTTTTTTTGCTGCATACTTTTTTTTTATACCTTTTTATAAAAAATAAATATTATGTTTTAAAATTTGTGTATAATTAAATATAATTTTTTGTTTAAAAAGACCACCGTATTAAAGGTGAAAATACTGTTATTTACGTCGTTATTATCAAAAAAATTGATATCACATACACGACATACAATCCCGTATATGATGTATCACATCATCCCATACATCATACGGTCGTAATAAAATTTTAAAAAATAAATATTACAAAAATAACTTTGAATTAATATCGTCTGCATCGAGCTAACCGTTTATTATCAGTGCTGGATCTATATTTTAAGACGTAAGGGTGTAGTTTGTAGCCAACTATAAAACGAGACCTTTTTTTGAAAATTATACACAACTAAAAGCTTAAAAAAATCATGAAAAAAAAAAAAAAAATGAGACTCCGAAGTTCTAAAAATCTCGAGTTTGGTAAATCCAGCAGTTTATTTTGAGGTTGATTAGATTATCGATTACTGTAACTTTTTTTTTCAATAAATCGAATCCCCAATGATTCCATATGATTATATCGAAAAAATAAAAAATCGATAATTTAAACATTATTTTAAAAATACATCATTAGATTTAATCGTTTTTCAATAGCAGCAATACAAAACAAAAACTTTATTATTACTATATTTAAGTTTTTACGAATCAAAGTTTATACTATATAAACTTTATTAAATGTATAATAGATTACCGATTCGTTAGTAACGACTCAAAAATAGTTAGCTTTCAAAATGATTAGATAAAAAAAAAAAATGTTATATAATCTAATTGTATAAAAAAATTCTAATGATAAAATTAAACCTTATGATGATAAATTTTCGACGATTTTATCGATTCGATTTTTTTTTTTTGTTATTTAAAAATTTTGTTTTCTGACGGTTACAACAGTAATTAGTTAATTAAATATATAAGGAAGAAATTTTTATATTTTTAAAATTAGAGGACGGCGTCTACAAAAAATACAAATCCTCATAAAACTGTACGTCTGATCACTCTACAGGTATTTTTTTTTTTAATTTTAAGCGCCAAAAAAAAACAAACCGTCTTATCAAAATGTATATCGGTGCAATATTAAAAACGAGATTATCGATTTTGTTTTAAAGACGAAAATAAAAAAAAAAAACCCAACAAAAAACCTGCACTAAAATTTAAATTTTAATTATTCAATATTTAAGGGAATTTCAAATATCCCAACATAGTAAAATTATAGAATCGAAAACCAATAAATTAAAAAAATATTTTTACATATCAAACGTACAAATATAGTTGTGCACACGATTTTATTGGATTATGTGTGACGCCGTTAATAATCACCGAGATAAGTTTAAATTGAAAAAAAAACTCGAAAAGTTTTAAATAAATATTGAATTGAAAAAAAATTATTTTACTTAAAAAAATTCGATATTTATTTAAAACTTTTCTAGTGAAATATTTTTTTTTCTTTTGTAGTGATGAGCGTTCTTCAGAGTCTGAAGATGATAATTTAAAACAATGTAATAACTGCGGAGAAAAACCAAAACAATCGAATCCGAAGATTAGAGCTAAGCTAAAATTAGGTCTACATTACTGTAAATTTGGAACATGTTGATGTTGTGTACTATATGAAACTCAGAAATAATTAGTAGGGCTGTTAATTTTTCAAGATAATTCTAAAATATTAAGTAGACAGAAAAAAGTTTTACGCATTTCTTTTTAGATTTCATGTTTAATACGACTACTAATATTTATTATTTAACTAAGAGATATAATTGTATTTTGTGTACGTATAATTTAATAATAATTAGTCGTTTCGAGAAACTAAAAGTTAATAAAAAATTTAAATACTTTTTTTTAATTCTAAACGCTTGATGTGTCATCGTATTATTTACTGCTAAAATATTAGCGTCAACCACCTACTAATTAACATATATTGTGTTAAAACTAATAAAATAACAAGAATAATTATCATACATACTTTGTTCTTTATTAAAACGTTCCCTTTATTTTATGGAAACAAAAAATCATCGTTTATACAATATGTAATTTCGTATCTGTCAAATAATTATTTTTCGATATCGTGTGTTCTATTCGAGTGATAAAATATATGTTAATTATGTACATATATACGCTATATGTTAATTTCTTAATAACGATTTAACGTAGGCTTCGTGTATTTTTAACATAAATTCCGGATCGTTTTTTAATAGATAATCAAAAGCTTGCAGTAACTGATTTTTAGTTAAAGGTTCTAGTTTGGACGCTAAAGGTTTAGATTCGTCGAGCGCCACTGCACTGACCGAAGACGTTACGAGTTCGTCTTCAAAATCTTCCATAATAAATCTAGTAGGTGGCATTAAATCTTCAGATTCTACTTGCGATTCCACTTCTTTACTCATGGTAGAAACCGAATCTGCAACAAAACAGTTAAATAGTAAAATACTTAATTCAATATAATTATTTCAAATCTATCAAACCATAAAAATGTTTTTAAACACTAATTACACTTTATACGCACTTATGGAATTAACGTCTAATATATAATAGATGATAATATACTATAAAAGAGGAAGAAATTACCAATTCAACCCAACCGTATGCATTTTAGTCGACAAATAACTATATAATAGAAAATCATATTGTATATAATAATATTAGTTAAACAGAATAAATTTTTCTATATAATTATATATATATTAATATAATTATATATTATATATATTATATATTATATATATATAATATTATTATATATATATATAATTCTTATATATATTTATATATTAAGATTTTTAACTTCAACTCATAATGAAACAACAACATGCATCATTAATAATGTAATTCTTATAAAATAAAATTAATTTATAGTATGATTAAAAATGATGTGTTCTCTGTAAAACACTCTTGACATATATGTATATACAACTACAATATAAAACTATACTTTAACAATAATATAATTTTGTTATATTATTGACAAAGTTGGCTCTTATAATTATTAAATATTTTTAAATTCATCTCTTATACTTTATAAAGATGGCAATATTATTTTTTAAATGGCAAACTACACGATTAACTAGTTTATAAAATGAAAAATGATCTTATAAGATAATGAATGGTTAATAACTAATAACTAAATTTTGCACTAGTACTTTGCAAGTTATTAGCTAGTTTATATGCGTTAAGATTTTATAAGCTAATTAAATATATATGTCGCTATTTAAAAAGATAAAATTGAAGCCCTTGTAAGAAATAAAAGATGAATTAAAAAATATTTAATAATTAAAAAATTAAGAAATATGTGAAATTAAAATGATCTAAAAAGAATTTTCATAACACAATTATTATTGTATGTTAATCGAGTGGCTAATTTAAAAAAAATCATTCATTTAAAGGAATTAGGAACCAATTTATATATATATATATAAAAACCAAGTAATAAAATGATTCTATATTTTTAATAGAATCTATTTTATTTATGAAAAATAGTTGTTTTTCAATAAAATTATTCACTTCTTTTAAATTTGAATAACAAAAGTGTTTTTCCACGCTATCACTACACGAGAACATGTTGTTTTGATAAATTGTTAATTCCATCTGCATTATTTTAAATTAGGTTATGATTAACATCAAAAAAAAATTTACCAAAATGATTTCAAGTTGTGCGCACTTAATGTATAATGAAATATATAAATCATTTATGTTTTATATATTTAGATGCACTATATGTTTAGATCCTAATGGTCGATCTTATGGAAGTTTTATTATATTGTGTAACTCAGGAAACCATTGTATAAACCATTTCATAAAACTGATTAAAACTAGAAAAAGTTTTAAGACGAGCAAAATTATTTACCAATTGCTATTTCAGATTTTTCAATAAAAGACTCGTTAGCATTGAGAAATTGTTCAATTAATGTTTTGTTGTATTGATTTTCTATGGATTGATGGTATCCATTACAGTGAATATGCATATCATTTTCTTCTCGACAATGAGTCATTTGATTAGATGAATGTTTAGGTTTTGTGTTGTCAATAGAACATTGATTAACCGACTGAACTCTTTCAGACACTGACAGAGCTACTGGTACATCTATGGTAGGAGTCAATGATCGTACTCGCATTTCGATTTGTTCGACTGTATGAATCGGGCTATCTATCGGTTTATGAATCGTTGTATTATCTTTGGATCCGACATTTAATGTAGAATTTTGCGAACCGGCATAACTCGACAGAGGTGGCAGTCCATCAGAAAATCTCTTTCCACTTCCCGCCTTGGCAAAAAATTCCATTACGCATTGTGGCGGAGCGTCTTCTTCGTTTTTTAGCGATGACGTACCGATTCCCTTTGAAACAATTTTATTGGCTCTAAAACAAAGAACTTTGTATACACGTGGTTATTCACTATTCACGAAATAATCAATTAAACGAAAAATAAAAATAATATTAATAATTTTTCTATTCATCGTCTCATTTATAGTTCAATGTTTCTCTCGTGTTTACGATCATTAAGTTTTTTTACGTTCTTTCTCTATACACCTTAACGAGAGCGTCCACTTTAATTTCTTAAATAGTAACATCCCCGATTGACTAGGTTATTCAATAGATATTGATATAATTAATAAAATTACTGGTCATAACAACTTTTGCGTATCAGTATTACAGAAGTTAATGACACATCAATAACTTATAATATATATATATATATATACAGGCTGGCCCACCACTCACTGGCAACTTAAATAACTTTTGATCCAGTTAATATTTTTAGTTGATTTTTTTTTTTTAAATAATAGTTATACGTCAGGTCTATAGCTATATCTCAATAATTAATTTTTTTACATTTTATTAAAAATATTAATTATTTTTAAATTTTAAATAAAATGTAAAAAAAAAATCTAAGATAGCTATTTTGTAGAGTAGAATTTAAGAAAAATTTTAGTAAAAAAATATCTTATTAATATTCAGTAGTAAATATTCTGTAGCGTTTTGAAGTTTGTGAAAATTTGAATTTTCATGTACTATTTTACGGTATTAAACATTGAAATACGTATTGAGAAAAGGACAGAAGAAAACGCTATCTTTTCAATATACTTTTGAATGAGAGTGATAAGTAATAATTGCCTTATCTAATTTCTTATCATGGTATTAATGCCAAGTTTGTAATGTATACACATTATCATCATATGTATACACAGTAATCATGAAAAGATAGCGTTTTCTTCTGTCCTTTTCTCAATACGTATTTCAATGTTTAATACCGTAAAATAGTACATGAAAATTCAAATTTTCACAAACTTCAAAACGCTACAGAATATTTACTACTGAATATTAATAAGATATTTTTTTACTAAAATTTTTCTTAAATTCTACTCTACAAAATAGCTATCTTAGATTTTTTTTTTACATTTTATTTAAAATTTAAAAATAATTAATATTTTTAATAAAATGTAAACAAATTAATTATTGAGATATAGCTATAGACCTAACGTATAACTATTATTTAAAAAAAAAATATTAACTGGATCAAAAGTTATTTAAGTTGTCAGTGAGTGGTGGGCCACCCTGTATATATATATATAGGTGGCAGGAAGAGTACAACCAGGAAATGCCAAGTTATCAAAATAGCAGCAGCATCCACTTTTCACCCACGGTCATTACTTAAAATTTTTATTGATTATAAGGTATAAAGGATGAACGCGAAAAAACTTTATGATTAAAACTACGAGAGAAATGTTGAACTAAGAGACAAATAAAAAAAATATTAATATTATTTTTATTTTTCAATTAATTAAGTAGTTTATGACAAGTGAATCGCTGTGTGTATTGAAAATTAATCGATTATAAAAGAAAAAAAACTTTAGTTTTGTTTTATAACACCTTCGAGTTAAGAAAATTACTGATCGATAACGACTTGTGAAACAGCGTTTTATGAGTTTTTTTTTTCACATACCTAAACAGGAAATAGTAACATTTCAAAATAAAAGCTGATGGTGAGGAATGGGTCAGATTACTTTTATAATAGACATTCTGCTGCTCTACTCCTTCCATCTAGGTGTAAAAATAAAAAAGTAATGTTATGAATGTGTTAAAGCTTTCATGGATGTCTTGTTGCTTGAGGATATATCCATGTTTGCAGTTGAGTCCAAAACGTCAGAACTCAACTGCAAACATGGATATATCCTCAATCTCTTGAAGCAAAAAAATAGTGGTTTAAAAGTTATTAACGATCAATCATTTTCTTTGTTGGATGTTTTTCTATAATGTGTGTATGTGCAATCAATGTAGTTGTAATTTAAACAAATATCTGTTGAAGAAGGGTAAGGCAAAGGAGTAGAACTAAATTTTTAATTAGTAATAAGTAGTTTTTAAGTATTTGAAAAGAAAAAAATGATACATTATTTTGTACTTTTGAAGATATTGAGTAAGGTACAGTTAATGAATCATCCCTTATTCTTGTAAATCCTAATATTTTTTGAAGTTTTATTATTTGACTACTTTACAATTATATCCACTTAAAAAAGCCAATCATAATATTTAAACGGCACACATTACCCATCATGAATAGTATTAATACAGAGCGGTGGTCCACAATGTTTTGTGATTATTTTTAAATAATTTTCATTTTTCAACTTTGTTAAAAGCATATTTTATATTATGTATCTATAAAAGTTTTTAATTTTTCAAAATTTTTAAAATAGCTGTTGTTTTTTTTTTTTACAAGAAAATTTCATGGATTGTTAACAACCATGAGAGTTGTTGTACACAAGAGTTATAAGCATTTATAACTCATAGTTATAAGCATTTATAGCTCATAGTTATAANTAAGCATTTATAACTCATAGTTATAAGCATTTATAACTCATAGTTATAAGCATTTATAACTCATAGTTATAAACATTTTTTTATCACATAGAATGAATAAGTATTATGGGTGAGTACAGCTTGTACAGGTGTATGTGCGCTCCACCGGCACTACCACAACCCATTCTATGTATTTAATAAATTATCTATGTAAACTGAAATTTTTTAATTTTACACTAATATGTGATGTATAATTATTCTGTAATTTTCGAAATATTACATTTTCTTGAATATAAAGCTAATTTTTAAAAATACTTTTCTATTGCCTAGTTTAGCAGCAATTATAATTTCATATTTTTTCAATTTATATAATCTCAGTGCAGAAAGAGTAACTAAAATTATTTAAATTAATATATTAAAACTGATAACACAATTTTAAATTCAAAATATTTTTAAATAAATAAAATATCTTGAAAAAAAAAAAAAAGAAAAATAATAAAAATCTATGAAATTAGCAAGAGCATAACAAGAGGAGGAGGAGGTATATATATATATATATATATATAGCCTGGAGGCACAGAAGAGCTAAAAAGTTCATCACGTCTAAAACAATAACCGTGTTGTTGAATTTAAAATTGAAAAATTACCTGTAATCTTCTTGCGCTTTGCTGAGCATTGAAACGAGATCGATATTTCTTGTAGGATTGCATTCGAGTCTGGTAGACGTATCGTTTTGTTTAGGAATCAAATGTTTTATTAACGATTTCAACATTGTAGATATTCTAGTGCATTCGTCTTTGTCATAAAACCATATACCGTAAATCGTACCGTTACCGTTTCTGTACAACAAAAACGGTACTTGAAGTTGAAGATCCAGCCCCGTTTCAATGGGTTCCGTTAAATTGTTCGTATTCAGTCTGTTCATAATCATTACGCTGTGTAAAGGTTCGGCCGATCGCGCGTAAACGTGCAATGTTCCTTCGATATTGGTTTTTTGCCACACGTTTGAATCGGCATTGAACGAATACAGAGCGACATGGCCGGCCGTTTGCACGATACGATTTGCATAAGGGTCTACTCGTTGAAGAGCAGACAAGTTCATTTTAGCTTCGGCGGAAACACCGTAATTCATTTTTAAAATTTTTATTCTTATTTATTATTTACAAAAAATGTTTTATATATAAATTATCATAGAAATCATTAAACTCTACCGTCGTGTTCGAATATAAACAAAGGAATTGCTAACTTCATACCGCTCGTTATGATTTTTTTACGTATAAATACGAAACGATTTAATGATAGTAACGGTCAAATCGTGATAAAACCGTTATGCGATGGCGGCGGACGCGTTTCGCGTAGAGACGTTAAAGCGATTTCATTGAATACGAATTGTAATTTTTTATTTTTATTATTATTATAAATAATAAAGAGAGTCGAGTTAATGGGGAAATAATAAACTTAAATTTTCAAGTTTAAAAATTGTTTCTATACCAAGTTAAATAGAAACAACGCCAATAAATTGAAAATCGACTAATAACAAACTAGTAACTCGCATGTGTTCGATTCGAATACGTTAAATTTCACGATAATTTATACGCGGCGTTAATTATACAAAACTAAATTGTAAAAATTCTCAATTTGACGGCTCATAGTCAAATAAACGCGGGATAGTTTTTTTTTCTTCTTCGATATTACACAACACTTGAAAAGTCTCAATTAAAAACAACCGTTTCACAAATATCTGCTTTTATAATTGTTGTTTTTTTTTTCTTAAATTTGTCATAAATTTATTGTATTAATATCGAAACAAATCATTTCAATAAATTCATAATAATCATTTATACGAAACTCTCGATGTGGTGTTAAATAGATGAATTCCGAAATATTCAGGACTATAATCAGTATAATTATATTATCATAGATATAACTATCATATCGTTGTATATCATCATAGTATCATATAGTCGTATACCATCATAGTTGATGTATCATAGTATCATGGTATAGTCGTATTGTATATCGTACTAATATTCAGAAACATTATTTCTGATGTGTTATTGCATTTCGTATTAGCCTAGTGGTCGGTCAACAAAGGGCGGAAAAAATTGTCGACCAAATTTTTTTTCTAAAAAAAGTCGAATTAACATACGTATAACGATTTATTTAGATATGAACGATTTATTTATTTATCGAGATTTATCGAAGACATGCTAAAAGTCCTCGTCAATCGGAATTGAGATTTTTTTTTTACAGCCTCATAAAAATTAAAACATATGAGCTTTTTTTTACAGTCTCGCAAAAATTAAAACATATGAGCTTCTTTGATATTCTCAAAAAATATTTAACTTGCAAAAAAAAGATTCGTCGTTTAAAAAAGACTGTTCTAAACAAAAAAAAGGCATCTTCTATTTTTCCGTTTAAACAAATATTTTTCGAGTTACGTTACATTTAATACGAGTACTGAAATTTATTTTCCATTTTTTAGCTTCGATGCGAAGCGGAGAAGGTATTTTTATATTAATTTTAGATATTAATTTTACTATAATGTTTTAGCTTCGATGCGAAGCTGAGAAGGTATTAATTTTACTATGATGTGTTTTTTTTTTGTGTCTGTGAACGCTCAATCTCAGCTCTCGCTGGACCGATTTTGATGAACAATATGTCAAAAGATCACAAATCGTATCTAGTCGAAGACATTACCCTCAAAAATTGAAAAAAATTCCCTCGTTCCC
>NW_026099573.1:7552808-7571036 GCF_025091365.1 Daktulosphaira vitifoliae | reverse complement strand
AATTTAAAAACTATAATTAGTATTTATTCATATATTATATTTTAAAATCAAAGAACTGCTAATCAGGATATAATTAAAGAAATAAGAGTTGATGTTCCTTTTGGAATAATCCACCAATTTCTCTAAATGAAACACTATCTACAGATTTGCATCGAAGCGTTTCTTATGATAGTGATTTTAATCACTGTCAGATATCATCTATACTTGTCCCATCTGTGCCTCGACCCCACTGTGCTACCGTTTTTTTTTTTGTGTCTGTTACCACTTTTTCGCAGCTCTCATCGAACTGATTTCTTTCAACGATACGTCAAAAGATCACAAATCGTATCTAGTCCAAGACATTACCCTTAAAAATTGTAAACATTTCCCTCGTTCCCCGTAAATGGGGGAAACCTCCAAAAAAATTACAAATTTAAAAATCGCTAATTTTCGAAATTTCTTCAATTTTTTTTACTAAAAACTGCCGTAACTTTTTCAAAAATGAACATATCGATATAATTTTTTTTTTTATAGATGTTTGATGTCTTTATCTATCATTTGGTATATTTTTTTGTAAATCTGACACTTAACCTGCCCACAAAGGGGGATTTAAAATGACAACTTTTTCACAAAAAATTAACCTTTTCAACTAAACTTTTGAAAGTTCCGGAAGGTCTGACACTTTTATATATATCTTAAATTAAAGGTAATGTAATATACTTTAATTTGAAAAAAAAAATTTGACCTCTGGACTTGTCTTCGTAGTGAAAGTTGACATCAAAGTTAATAAACAATTACGATTTTTGTAAAATAATTTTTTTTTATATTTTTAACTTAATTATGCTCTATTTTTTTCAAAAATGAACATATCAATATAAATTTTTTTTATATAGATGCTTGATGTCTTTACTTATCATTTGGTATATTTTTTTTGTAAATCTGACACTTAACCTGCCCACAGGGGGGGATTTAAAATGACAACTTTTTCACAAAAAATTTACTTTTTCAACATAACTTTTGAAAATGTTCCGGAAGGTCTGACACTTTTATATATATCTTAAATTAAAGCTAATGTAATATACTTTAATTTGAAAAAAAAAAATTTGACCTCTGGACTTGTCTTCACGGCGAAAATGGCTACCGAATGCTATTTTCGTGTGAAAATTCTCGATTCTATGATTTATATTATATTTAACTTTATAATGCTATAACTTATTGAAAAGTTTATGGATCCACACAATTTTTTTATGAGAAATAATATTTTTTAATAAACCCTTTTTCATTCGACATACTTTATCTTAATCGAGATATTAATAAGGAACCAGCAGATCAAGTAGCTTTTGGAATAAAACACCAATTTTTTTAAAATTAAACACTATCTAAAGATTTGCATCGAAGCGTTTATTTTTGATAGTGATTTTAATCACTGTCAGATATCATTATACTTGATCCAACTATACCACGTCACAACTGTGCCGCGACCCCCCTGTTCTGGGTTTTTTGTTATTCGTAGTTCTCGAGCAACAATACTATTATCAATATCGGTTGTATTAAAAACATGAAAATTAGAATTTTTTTTTTCTGGGTCGATCGATTTGAAAAAAAATTCGTATTCGACATTTCAAACAATTGCGTCTTTTGCGAGTAAAAATAAGCCCATAAATTACCACCGTTGTTGCACCGCCCGTTTCGTTTTATAAAAAGACGATTTCAAACGATAAACACGATATATAATTTTTCATTTACGATAATATATCAAAATTGCGTAATCAACGAACGCGTAAATAAAAAAAATATTTAATTTAAGTATTTATTAATAATTCCAAGAATGCCACCATATATTTTAGCTTACACTTTATTAGAAAAAAAAAAAAAAGTACAAATTTTTAAGATTGGTGAATAATTTTTTCCTGCTTATAATATAATATATTATAAGTAGAAAAAAATTATATATTATATGAATATCACCCAAACTGTATAAAAAAAAAAAAAAAAATTTTTTTTAATTTTAAAATGTACTCGAGGAGACCTACTAGAAATATACCGCGTTTCAAACGTTAATTATGATATACACCGCGATATCGATTTTCGCCTTAAAGTCTCGAAAGAAAAAAATGTCCATTCTTTTAGTTGAAATCAAACTATTTCGATACACTAATCGTGATAACGTTTGGCCAAAAGTCGAATAACGGGGGCGGTTTTTTGTTTTTCGGGGGTGTTTCCGGTCAAAATACTATAAACGCGTTGAGCCACCGGTAAAAAATTTCTTTTTAAAAATCTCAAATCTTCACGAAACGCCTATTTTAACGTATAAAATAAATTTAAAACAACGGCTCTCGTAAAAATTTCCAAGATGGATTTTTTTTGAATCACCTATATATATATATATATCACCTGTATATACACACACTATATTTTATATTTACAATATACGGATATGTCGCGTGCGCGAGAAACGTATGCGGCGTGTTACGGTACGTGCGATATACTAAATCCGTTTTAACCGACAAACGCGGTGAAGTTTATTCGTCTCGCGCCGTACATTGTATGTAAATATATATATATATGTTATACACGTATAACATATGTAGCGTACGTTATTGTAATAAAATAAAATATCATATTACGCGATTCGCGGAATACGTCTAGGGTTGTATAAATATATATATATATATAGGTTGGGTTTATATATATATATATTTTGAATATATATATATTGAAAAATTGTTCGAGGGGCGTCGGTGATTGCGGCTTGGATTGCGCGGTATGCGCGCGCGCGCGGCTATTTCATCGAGGACCCCGACGACTCTTCGTAATGAATATTTATATAATATTTACAATTACTGTGGAATCGAATCGATTGAATATTTTCCGTAAGGGATATTGGATATTTTAAAGAGATTTAAGATTACTTTTTTTTTTTCCAATAAAGCTCGAGGACGTCGATTTGCCGCCGTTCCACACCCTCCCCCCTCCCACCCGTCCGTAGCGCATACGGACGCGGCTATAGAAGGCAATCGTAGGCGATAGAATTTACGCGTTGACGCAAACGCGTGCACACGTTTATTTGAAAATTTATAGTAAAAATTTCGTAAAGAGACATAAATTTAGATTTCAAACTATTTCTCGGGCTCTACGAGTAGTAAACACCAATACGACTGCGCGTATTGTTTTCGACGATTTTCGGCGGAAAATATATTATTTTTACGACGACGACGCGTCAACCACACGGAATTACCAATTCCAAGCGTCGACGTTTTTTTTTTTTTTTTTTATTTATTTTATTTGTGTCTTGTTCGAGGTTGTCAACCTCGAAATCGGTTAACGTTTTTATAACCCCGCAAAACAACTTTGGTCGTTGTAACTTTGTTATTGTTACCCCCCCAATGTAGTAATTTTATAATATTCGGTAATTTTTTTATCGAATTGAATTTTTTATTCGGTTCAAAAAAAATTTAAACAGCCATTGACGACCTCGTGACGTTAATTTTTTCGGGAGAAACGCTTTTTGCGTTGGGCATGACGCGGTCACGCTTTTGGTTTGACCGCGCTTATTATACCGAAGAAAAATTCAACGTCCTCAGCTGGTACCCCCCCGACCGAGGAAACCCGACGAGACGGACCCCTATTCGCGGTCCGACCCCGATACGATTGCGATTTTCAAAAAACGCGTTCGTCTCACGCGCCCGTTTCGACCGAAGCGGAAACGCGGTACAGACGTTTCGGCGGTATTGTGCGCGCGGTAGAGTCGCACTCGATTATTTTCTAATAGAACCCGCGACCATGGCCAACTCGAGTAAAAATGTCGTCGTCGTCGTCGTCGTACACGTTTCCGACCGGCTCGCGGAATTGTAGTAAACGACGGGGATCCGACGGGGGAAACTGGTAACGCGGTGTAGGCCGAGGCCGAGGGTCCGCACTCGTCCTTCACTAGAAAAGGTGTACGAGCGGATGGTCCGGAAAAAGTTAAACGGGGGTGATGACGGTCCTGAAAATGTTCACAAAGGGGCAGGGGGAGATGACGGTCCTGAAAATGTTCACGAATGGGCAGGGGGATAACGCCGGCGAATTAAAAAATAAATTCGTTTCAACGCGCGTGTTGTAGTAAATAGTTGAGAAATTATTAAACGACTTGGACATTGTACGGGTACGAGTTTGAGTAGTAGTAGTAGTAGTGAGCAATTCTCGAAAATTCTCGAGTAATACGATACCCAACGCGGTACAGAGGTCGCGTATGCGGGGTAAGCGAATCGACGAGGGCGCGGGATAAAGAAAAACGCAAAGGGAAACGTGAAAATCAACGGGGTCGAAAAGGAGGGGGGGGGCGATTCTCGCCACCGAGAAACGTTCGGGGTCGTCATTCGTGGGGTGGGGGTCGGGGCGTGCCTCACTTGGGAAACGGTCCCGACCCCGTTTACCGAAAGCGTAAACCCGACCCGACCCGACCGAACGATGCGCCGATTTTTCATACGTCCATTTCGAAAACGTCGCGTTATCGAGATGCCCCGACATCTCGGCGGGGTAATTATTTTTATCGCGAGAAAATTACTCGTCGTCGTCTCGTAAGAGAAGTGTATATCGTTCGAGTAGCCGGCAAGAGTAATTTGGGAATTGTAGTCGATTTTCGAGCGGCGAGCTTTCTAGCGTTCGACGGAATCGTCGTGCGCGGCGGTACGCGACGAACAGACGGGGAAGCGTCTATTGCGGAGATAGGTGGTGGGCGCGCGAGGTATGCGCGGACGGCGAGGAGGACGCGGCGACGGGCGCGCTCATGCCGGGGTGGAGCGGATGAGGGGCGTCGCGAGGTTTCGGGGTGGAGCGCAGGAGCGCGCCGACGTTCTGCCGCCGCCGCCGCCGCTTCGAGTGGTAACTCGTTTTCCACGGCCGCCGACGACGAAATCGCTCTGGAGAAACGCACGCGTCGTTGGCCGGCGACGCGGCGTCGACAAAAGTCTATGCGACGCGGGCGGGCCTTAGATTTAATGCGACCCGGGGCCGGCCCCTCCCAAATTTAAATTTTGCGTTTATTTCACGAATTATCAAAAACGCGCTATATACATTGCACATATAACGACGTATACGCGTTGGAATCGTTATTGATTTGCCATTACTGGCGGGTGTAGTAATGCAGTTGTGTTATTACCGTGGCCGTATTTTCATTTTTGTACCCGTAGAAAACAACGTTATTCGCAAAAAGATAACGTTCCAGACGATAATAATAAACGGGGAATAGCGATTACTCCGAACGCGGTTGTTGGTAATTTTTTTCCAACTCCGGTTCGAATCGTAGCAGACTACCGAGTGTCCGCGTTGATTAGAATCCAGTCGATTCTGGAAATTCTAGTCTCGCATCCGGTCGATTCTAGAAATTCGATAGATTGATGTGTTTCTTTTTTTTGTAATTTAGTAGTTACGACAATGGGTAATTTATTTGTTTTTGTTAATTTGTTATTTGCGCGCTCTAAATATAATCGAGTAATAAAAATATGACCGAAAAAAAAAAAGGCATGAATCGTTTTCGATTTTGAATAAAATAAATGTTACCACCTTGTTTGTAAATAATAATATATTTACTTTCAAAATTATTTTCAAAACTCGTTCGTTATTTAGGTATAAATTATTTTTTCTCAACAGCTTAAAAGTGGAAAAATTAAATCGGCTCGCGTTCACACCGCGTCGTCGTTTTCTATATTCGAAACGTAAAATACGTATATATGAAAATATACGCGTAAACGTACGCGAAAAATCCATCCCGATAGCGGTCAAGACGAAAGTATTTTTTTTTTTAACTATAGGTACTATCCGTTTTTTATAACACTCGGTATTTATAATTAGTTAATTAATTACTTTATAATCGGTATACTTTATACGAAAACGATTTGTTTTCCGCCGACCGACGGTAAAATTTTCAACTCGTAAAATTCACGGCACAGACGGGATACCGTCTGAGGAGGAGGAGGAGGAGGAGGAGGAGGTGGAGCCGAGGGAGCCCCCCCCCCACGAGCTTTTCGCGGGCAACGAATCACGGAAAACGATACGGGGGCGGCCCGAAATCGTTGGCCCCTCCGATAAACGTTGTGCGGCAGCGCGCCCGCATACCCCGCCACCGTACAGCGCACATAGGTCAATTTTCACGATCTACGCGGTCAAAATTGGATTTTCCAAAGATCCGGAAATCGTTAAAAATCAATTATCGGTGATTAGTAGACGTTTCAGGGAATCCCAAATTACCCATTATAACTACCCCACGTCAACCTCGAACGTGCAGAGGTAGTTGGGGAACTTGACCATCAACCAGTGTGCTATTCTTCGGGATTACAGTGTTACAAGCGATCACAAGTTTGAACATAAATATTTCTTTTCCAGCGTCAGCGTTTGAAGTGAATGTGATGGATTTCGATAACCAAGGTATTATTCTTTATTTCTAATATATTTTAGTTAGCCTTAATGCAAAATTCATATAATTACATAGTGTATAACAAAAAATGTTTTCTGTGTTAGATTTTGAAGTAATTTTAAACTTTAAAATTGAAAAAGTTGTAGTTGTCCGTTAAACTCCGTGTTGATTTTCATTTTATTTTAAAGATCCATCCATCTTTCTCATGTTACAAAAATTAGCTGCCGAAATTTGCAGATAGAAAAAATAGGGTCATTCTTAGCGACGTAGTTTTTTTTCCAAAAAATTTTCATTTCTATTATTATTTGACTAATAATAATATTCTAATAATAATAATAATAATAATAATAATAATAATCTTTCGTTATGTTAGCTACTGCCAGCACATCAGGCGTGAAAACTGTTTCCCGGAGATACCTCTATGAAATAATGAGAGACCAAAATTTACCAAATTTTGACGCAAAACTCGATTATCTGGAAAATCATTTACTATCGAACTATGGCACCACTGATGATGATTTAAAAACAATTAAACACAGATTTTCTATATTTAAAGCAAAGTTGGGCGAAATCTCACAGAATGGATGACAATTTTTTGAAATGTAATGAGTCTTGGCTAGAGGGAACTTTCGAACTTGTGTTAAAATTGTTGAATCGACCGGAACGCCCTAGAAAAACTTTTGATACCGCTAGTCAACGAACCAAGCGTCGAAAATTACGTTAAATGTCGAAGATGACATAATTGTCCACGCTGCACAAACAACCTTGAGAGCACGAGGAAAAAGAGATGCGTCACATATTCGTAAAGAAATAACGAATCATCGTGATCGAGCTCACGAATATAAAAAAGCAGTCCAAGAAAAAGAAAATAGAGATTGTGTTACGCCTTTGACACCATTACAAGCTCTGACAATGTTCGTCGAGGCTGATCTTACGAGACGTCAGTACGAAATTATCCGAAATACAAATAAGGCATTTTATCCTCCTTATTTAACCTCTTGTTAAAAGCAAAACGACAATACTTTCCGCCAAAGGAATGTTTGAGAGTTACGAGCAGCACCTGTGCGGAAAGCAGCTTACAGAGCCTTATTGACAATACCATTAAGCGGTTATCAATTTTCTCGGAAGAAGTGCTCTTCGTTAACGCCTAACGAAGAAGAGAGAAATTCCTTGAATATAATTTGTAAATGGGGTTGCGATGGCTCTTGGCGAGCTAAATACAAGCAAAAATTCGATGACGATATGTGAAATCAGATGCCGATTTATTTTTGAGCTCATTTGTGCTACTACTTGAAGTAGTGCGTGGAAACGATAATAAAGTAATATGGCAAAACCCTACGCCCTCGTGCCCACGATTTTGCCGTCCGATAAGATTCAGATTTTTAAAAAAATCAACTGATGTCACAACGGAAGAAATAAATTATGTCGAAGACTCCGCGAAAGGACTAAAAGCAACAGAAATAAATATCAACGAAATGAAATTCACTTTTAAACATTCTTTTAACGCGACTATGGTGGACGGGAAAATATGTAATGCTGCAACCGGAACCGAGTAGGTGCCTATATCTGTGGTGCAACACGGAAATACTTTGACGAAATTGACAAGAAGGAGACATCGAGTTCAACTGGATTTAATTTTGGGCTCTCTGTATTTAACAGTCCAGAATTGGACTGTTTGAAAGCGTTTTACGTTTGGCATATGAATTACCAGTTAAAAAATATAGACAGAGGAGCACTGACGAAGAGAAACAACTGGAAGCAGAAACGATCATGGAACGATGGAAACATGTTGTAATGTTGCAGAATTTATACAAGTTTTTGTTTTTAATATATAAATCTTATCAGTTAATAGTGTGTGCATTAGGTATTATGTATGTCCCTAATTATTAAATTAGTTTATATACCAATCAACCGATCCAATGGTCAGTACCCGGTTTGTTGTGACAGTTGACCGCACACAGTGCATCCCTACACTTTTGTATTCCCCCTATGAACCAGTTCAAAGTTGGCACCCCCACTACCCGGCCACTATTCAAATGCCGCGACAATGATTTTTTTTTCCACCTATACTGCCGAGGCGACAAGTCGTGTTTCCTGTATATATATATTTGTCTGTGAAAACCACGTTTTTTGTATTTTTTTTTTGTCCTCCGTTTTTTTTATTAGAAAATAAAACGTCGAGTCGACCTGCCGTCTACTTTTGGTGTCAACCAGGCTGTATTTTTTTTGTCCTCCGTTTTTTATTAAAATAAACGTAGAGATGATGATGATGATGATGATGTGAAGCGCAACTATGGCCGGTGGTGGGCCGTCACTCCTCAATCTACAATCAACAACAGTATCAAGTACAACATGAAACCCCCCTTTTCAAACCCATTATTACTGTTATATAGAGCACCTCTTTTTCTTCTTTTTTGTTTTTTTTTTCTCTTTCCTCATGACTATATATTTAAAACTATATATGCTAAAAATTTTCAATAATGAAAAAGAAAAAATGTTATTATATTATACCTGGCCTCTTTTATTTTTCTCTCTATACTTTTCCCTCATTTTTATTAATATTTGTTTTTTTTTTTTGTTTTTATCAAAACCTAGTAGCTCCGTCAGCAAGTAATATCTTGTTTGGCGCGGCTACTAGGTCACTGTCCAGTGTTCCCCCTGGGCAGTGGGTAATTAGTAGGCCCTCTGTTTGGCTGAAACCTTACAATGTAACGAACGAATGATGGAACAAACGAAAAAGCACATCCAGGAGAGGTTTCGGATTGAAACTGGATTACTGGTGGACATGCCTAAAACAAATTTTGGAAATACCAATGATGGTGACGCCAGTAGAAGATTTTTTGAAAATGCCCAATTGGCTGCGCAGACATAACCAGTATAAACTTCGAATTAATTTACATTAATTTAATGTAAATTAATTTACATTAAAACATTACATTACATTACAAAAAGTTATATTGGAAACCATTTCGAGTGGCCATAGAATCGACACTTGAAAATACGGTGGTATTCACCGTAAGCGCCGAAGAAACCGCAAAATTGTATATAGACTTTATGGACGGCACCCTATGACTGCAACTATGCATAAAATTTTAATACATGCAACAACTACAATTGAAAAGGCTCTGCTACCAATAGGTCAATTGTCGGGAGAGGTTGCAGAGGCACGTAATAAGCATTTCCGCATATATCGCCAGAATTTCGCTACGGAGTTTTCTAGAGAACACCGTAATCGGGACGTTTATAACAGATTACCATTGAGTTCAGATCCACTAATAAGCAGTTTAAGACCCAACAAGACATCTATATCAAAAAGTTTTTGTCCCGAAACAATTGAAATGCTATTGTCTGCAGATCCTTACTGCGAACTTGATAGAGATGACGACCAAGACGACTCCATACCTGAATAAATATAGAATTACTGTACGTATATTATTATTATTATATTTTTTGTTTTATTTTGCATGCAAATTGCATTACGTAACGTAAGCTAAAATAAATGATAAATTTTTGTTATGGATATCACTGTTTTTATTTATGACATCCGAGGACAATTTTTCTTTATTCCGATTTTTTTTTACTTATATTTCACCAAAAAAAATGATGTCTGAACAAAAAAATCTTGTCTTTAATCAGACATATAATACCGCATAGAAACAGTGAATACCGAATAGAAATGATAAAATTGAAAAAATATTTTTGACCGCGTCGATTGCGTACGATTGCGTGTATGCGATCCGGTACGCAATGAGAACGAGTACGTCGATCGCGTACGACGATAAGCGATTACAACGATTATAAATCGTATTCCGGCGAGCGGTAAAATAAAATGAAAAAAAAAACGTCCAACGTTAGCTAAAATTTTTAATCTAATCTCGTTTTTTTCGACTCGTCAATATATAATCGTTTCGTATGTAATATATAATCGTTTTGTATACAATATATAATCGTTTCGTATACAATATATCATCATTTCGTATACAATATGTCATCATTCCGTATACGATATATTATCATTTCGTACATAATACACGCCGTGTATATAAACACTATTGCGGTGGTGGCGGTCACGATTTTTTTTTTTTTATTTGTCAAGTTTTTGTGTGCGCGCGCGCGTTTGTCTACGGTCTACGGTTTTTGGAATTTTGGAAATTTCGCCTCGCCGGTACCACCGCTCGATTCTGCCGGGCCGCCGCCGCCGCCGCGACCCTCTCGTCGTTTTGCTCGTCAAACGTTTACAGTATTTTCATTTTTAAACTCTACGGATAATATAGTAAAAACGGACTGCTCGCGCGCGGCTAATCGATTCGATTAAATCAAAACCGTATTATTGTTATTTTTTTGGAATATACTATATTAAAAATATCGATAATGTAGTCGATAACATAATACTATATTTTAGATGTATCGATAATGTAGTCGATAACATAATACTAGTAATATTGGAAAAAAGCCGACGAAAATTTCTCCATAGATCCGCGCACGGTTTATTATTTAACTTTAATAGCGACGGTTACGACACGTTATATTTTAAGAATACAATTATATTTCCGGTGCATCAAGTTTTATTAATCAACGTGCATAATGTCACAACATGTTATATTTTAAGAATACAATTATATTTCCGGTGCAACAAGTATTATTAATCAACGTGCATAATGTTACAACATGTTATATTTTAAGAATACAATTATATTTGCCACGCGACGAGTTTCAAAATATACAAATGAATTATTATAATTTAAATAATAGGAGGATCAGTTTTTCTACTTCTTCTTCTTCTTCTTCTTCTTTTTCTTCTTCTTCTTTTTCTTCTTCTTCTTCTTCTTTTTCTTTTTCTCCTTCTTTTTCTTCTTCTTCTTCTACTTGTTTTTCTTTTTCTATTTCTTTTTCGTTACCTTGGTTTTCTTCTCGTTTCGGCGGCGGCGACGGCACATACGCGTACTCGCCGTTGATTTTATTACGGAAATAATTTACGGGATTTCGCTTACGTTTGTTGTTTGGATTCAGAGGAAAGTACTTTTTTGACGTTTCGTCGTCGGCCAAGTTGTCGAAAAACGACAAGGTTTTAATCGCCTCCTCGAGTTTGGCGTTGAAAAATCTCATGTTGGGTGTACTCGACATCGTGAAATTGAACATTTTCACGTCCTCGAACAACAGCCTGTAAACCGCGTCTTCAAACTTTAACATGACCGGGTAAAACTGATTCAAGTTCGCGTCGGCGTTACGCGGATTCAAAATAGTATCGTTCAACAGACCCTCCAAATCGGAAACCGTCGTTTGGTGACGGTTCATGAAATCGATGATGTTCTTGGTCGGCGTAATTATCGTGCTCCTGGTCAGGCTCGGCAGTTCTCTCGTAGCCGTGTACCTGCAATAGCACAGCAGCGCGTACAGCAGTTTCAACGACCTGATTCTCGCGGCCAAACGGTATTGCTTCGCGGTAACGTTGCCGCCGTTTACTTGGCTCAGCACGACATTACGGGGAAAGCTGAATATCACTTCGGACTTGAGCAGTTCTCCGTTGGGATATTCGTTCCAGTTGATCGCGTCGGAAAAACGACAACAGACCGCGAGCGTTACGACGATCGAACACGACAACGACAACGATGTCGATTTCATGACGGTTAAATTTGTGTGCGGCACTCGCGGGATACCGGCGGAAGGTCGTCGGACGAAATAACTCCGACGATACGATATCTAATTAACGTCCAACGATTTCGATTGCTATATATATATACGCGAAAAAATATTACAAAAATATAAACGAACGCGGCGAATTTAACGGTAAAAAATAAATACAGCAATAAATTTAACGCTAAAAAATAACAACACCGGCAATGATGTTTGAACAAACTTTTCGTACGCGCGTCAATTCTTTTTAAACCGCGCTAACCAAACAAACGAGAAATTTATGAAAAAAATCAATACGTTATATTTATATTGTCGCGTACGCCTCGAGGTTTTATCCCGAGCGCGTTTGAACAGAACAAATTTTGTTTTTTTGCTGCAATAGCTAAAGAAAAACGCGACGAAAAAATAATTTTCGAAATTTCGAGTCTCGGTAACGAATCGGCGGCGGGGGCGAGTTAAAAACACCACTACAACCACCATCACCGGTTGGGTCGGGTCAGGCTTAATAATCGGCTACTAACCGGCAGCCTTACGGGGCATCGTCAGGCCCGTTTTCTCTGTTGCCCGATGGTGGTTTTGGTCTCCATTTGTGTCGCGTATTCCGACGTCGACGAGGAGGTGATGGTATCGGCGGCGGTCGGGTGTGGCGTAATGGCCGCGCGGCCATCGAGTCGTTTGCGACGGAAAAAACGTTTCGACGGCGCATCGTCGTATAGGTCGTGCACCCAAAGAAAAACCTCAATCGATTTCGATAGAGAAATTTTATCAAGGGTTTATGATAATGTTTTACGAATACGAACGAAATAGTTATTCTTATAAATAATTATTGTTCGAGACGAGAAAAAAAATTATCAAATCGATAAATAATAATTTATCAAATTCGGTTTCACTATCGCTATCGAAAAAAAACGATTCGATGCAAATCTTTAGATAGTGTTTAATTTTAAAAAAATTGGTGGATTATTCCAAAAGCTACATGATCTGCTAGTTCGTTATTAATATCCTAATCGAGATAAAACATGTCGAATGAAAAAGGGATTATTAAAAAATATTATTTCTCATAAAAAAATAGTGTTGATTCGTACACTTTTCAATGAGTTATAGCATTATAAAGTTAAAAATGTAAAAAATAAAATCGACAATTTTCACATAATAATAGCATTCGGTAGCCATTTTCATCGTGAAGATAAAATAAAGTCCAAAATTTTTTTTTTGCATAATAAAATAAATTACATTAGCTTTAATTTAAGATATATGTAAAAGTGTCAGACATTCCGGAACACTTTCAAAAGTCGAGTTGAAAAAGTTCTACTTTCTACATGCATTTTTTAGATTTGAACCCCCTCGTATATAGGAAAATGGTCCGATTTAAAAAAACAGTATGTCAAATGAATGATGTATATAAATACTACTCCCCGTGAAAAAATCGTACTGATCCATACATTTTTCAAAAAGTTATATAGGATAATAAAGTTAAAATTGTAAAATACAAATGGAAAATTTTCACACAAAAATTTCATTCAATAGCCATTTTCACCGTGAAGATAAAATAAATCCGAAATTTTTTTTTTTTGCATAATAAAGAAAATTACATTAGCTTTAATTTAAGATATATATAAAAGTGTCAGACCTTCCGGAACATTTTCAAAAGTTAAGTTGAAAAAGTAGATTTTTTGTGAAAAAGTTGTCATTTTAAATCCCCTTTGTGGGCTGGTTAAGTGTTAAATTTATGAAAAAAATATACCAAATGAAAGGTAATGTGATATTATGCGTCTATATAAAAAAAATTATATTGATTTGGTTATTTTTAAAAAAGTTATAGCAATTAAAAAAAGTTAAAAAAATTTGAAAAATTTCGAAAATTAGCGATTTTTAAATTTGTAATTTTTTTGGAGGTTTCCCCCTTTTACGGGGAACGAGGGAAATTTTTTCAATTTTGAAGGGTAATGTCTTCGACTAGATACGATTTGTGATCTTTTGACGTATCTATGAAAGAAATCGGTTCGGTGAGAGCTGAGAAAAAGTGGTAACAGACACAAAAAAAAAAAAAACACATCTTAGTAAAACCAATACCTTCTCAGCTTCGCATCGAAGCTAATATGTAGATATATCAAAGTAAATTTTTGGTTAAATAAAAATATTTTAAAATTTTGAAACAAATTTTCTTCAAATTTTATTTTGATTACACAAATAAACTCTTTTCATCAACAATTTATTTAATTTTATAGTCAATTTACATTTCTAGTAGAATCGATTAATGTCAATATTTTAGAGGCCGTTTTGCCTCTATACTCTTGTCTCTACTTTATATTTCGGAATTCAAATAGAAGTTGTTAGGCATTGGTACATTTTTTGTGTTCATTTATGTTTAATTATATTAGTTTTCTGATTGATGATGTATTATGAAACAAAAATTGCAGTTTGTCACTATAAGTATAAATGCGATTTTTCGTTTAATTGTGAATTTATCGACTAATAAACATTTTATGATTAAAAATTTATTGTTTTCATTTATCACAATTAATAACACTAAGAAAAATAACTTTTATCCTGTTGCTATTCATATCATTGAAGTAATTAATATATATTTTTCGATGCGAAGCTGAGAAGGTATTGGTTTTACTAAGATGTGCTTTTTTTTTTATTTTTTTTTTTTGTGTCTGTTACCACTTTTTCTCAGCTCTCACCGAACCGATTTCTTTCAATGATACGTCAAAAGATCACAAATCGTATCTAGTCGAAGACATTACCCTCAAAAAATTCCCTCTTTCCCCGTAAATGGGTGAAACCTCCGAAAAAATTACAAATTTAAAAATGGCTAATTTTCGAATCTTTATCAATTTTTTTTATTAAAAACTGCCGTAACTTTTTTAAAAATAAACATATCAATATAATTCTTTTTTTTATAGATGCATGATGTCATTACCTATCATTTGATATATCTTTTTTATAAATCTGACTTTTTACCTGCACACAGGGGGGGATTTAAAATGACAACTTTTTTACAAAAAATTAATTTTTTCAACATAACTTTTGAAAGTGTTCCGGAAGGTCTGACACTTTTATATATATCTTAAATTAAAGCTAATGTAATATGCTTTATCATGAAAAAAAAAAATTTCGGACTTTGTTTTATCTTTTGGGTGAAAATGGCTACCGAATGCTATTTTTGTGTGAAAATTTTCGATTTTCTATTTTACATTTTTAACTTTATTATGCTATAACTTTTTGAAAAATGTATGGATCATTACAATTTTTTTATGAGAAGTAGTATTTATATAGATCTTTCATTCGACATACTGTT
This sequence comes from Daktulosphaira vitifoliae, assembly GCF_025091365.1. Taxonomy (NCBI): domain Eukaryota; kingdom Metazoa; phylum Arthropoda; class Insecta; order Hemiptera; family Phylloxeridae; genus Daktulosphaira; species Daktulosphaira vitifoliae. The sequence goes on along the minus strand of NW_026099573.1, from coordinate 7,555,722 downwards.
TTTTTAAATCGGACCATTTCCCTAAATACAGGGGGGATTCAAAACATAAAAATGCATATAGAAAGTAGAACTTTTTCAACGTAACTTTTGAAAGTGTTCCGGAAGGTCTGACACTTTTATATATATCTTAAATTAAAGCTAATGTAATATACTTTATAATGGTAAAAAAAAATTTCGGACTTTATTTTATCTTCATGGTGAAAACAGACATTAAACTTAATAAAAAAAATACGATTTTTGTAAAAAAATTCTTTTTTATATTTTTAACTTTATAATGCTATAACTTCTCGAAAGATGTATGGATCAATATAATTCTTTTTTTTGTAGATGCATGATGTCTTTACCTATCATTTGGTATATTTTTTTTATAAATCTGACTTTTTACCTGCCTACAGGGGGGGATTCAAAATGACAACTTTTTCACAAAAAATTGACTTTTTCAACTTAAATTTTGAAAGTGTTCCGGAAGGTCTGACACTTTTATATATATCTTAAATTAAAGCTAATGTAATATACTTTATAATGGTAAAAAAAAATTTCGGACTTTATTTTATCTTCATGGTGAAAACAGACATTAAACTTAATAAACTAAATACGATTTTTGTAAAAAAAATTCATTTTTATATTCTTAACTTTATAATGCTATAACTTTTTGAAAGATGTTTGGATCAATATAATTCTTTTTTTTGTAGATGCATGATGTCTTTACCTATCATTTGGTATATTTTTTTTATAAATCTGACTTTTTACCTGCCTACAGGGGGGGATTCAAAATGACAACTTTTTCACAAAAAATTTACTTTTTCAACTTAAAGTTTGAAAGTGTTCCGGAAAGTCTGACACTTTTATATATATCTTAAATTAAAGCAAATGTAATCTACTTTATTATGTAAAAAAAAATTTCGGACTTTATTTTGTCTTCACGGTGAAAATGGCTACCAAATGCTATTATTGTGTGAAAATTCTCAATTTTATTTTTTACATTTTTAACTTATTGAAAAGTGTATGGCTCAATATAATTTTTTAATGAGAAATAATATTTTTTAATAATCCCTTTTTCATACGACATACTTTATCTTAATCAGGATATTAATAAGGAACTAGCAGTTTATGAAGCTTTTGGAATAATCCACCAATTTTTTAAAATTAAACACTATCTAAAGATTTGCATCGAAGCGTTTTTTTTTGATAGTGATTTTAATCACTGTCAGATATCATTATACTTGATCCAACTATGCCACGTCACCACTGTGCCGCGACCCCCCTGTGCTGGGTTTTTTNTGTGCCGCGATCCCCCTGTGCTGGGTTTTTTTATTCTTATCTGCTATTGAACTTATGTAATCATGAGAACTAATGTTCTGTGAAATTACATCTCAGACTAAAAAAGTATCGTATATTTTATAAAGACCAATAAAAGTTTCTTTCGAGAAAATACATTAGAAAATAATTACTACAACATATAATATAAATTCAATTACATTACACTATCAAAAATATAAGACGAATGTAATTTATCAACTATTTCTAATTTATCTCTACTTGGGTAATTTTTTAAAAAAATTCTTCACCTATAAAATGTTAAAATAACATTAAAATTGAAGACCTCTCAAATATAAAAAATATTTAAAAAATAAAAAATTAGGATCAATTAATCTTAATTGTTTTATAGTTATACATCTAANATAATTAGGATCAATTAATCTTAATTGTTTTATAGTTATACTATTCATTTTTTAATCTATAAAATAACATTACCTTGAGAACTAATTTAAGACCCATGAGTGTAAAACGAAAAGTTGCAAAAATAAAATCATTATAAAAAACCTGAATAAATATAAACAGACTCGAAAAACACTACAGCCGATTCGCGTTGGTGGAAATAAACAGGCTTGAAGAGGCTATTTTTATGATCGACTAAATAAAATGTATTATCTGTGAGTCCAGTGGAATGAAAACGTCAATATTAACGTTTTCGATAAAATAAACTACAAAAATCAGAAATTATCGATATATTTATTGACATTTAAAATTACGAGCAACAATAATATAGTAAAAAAAAAAAAAAACAGTACGGTCGGAACCAAATATATCGGACATAGTAAATTCTAATATAGCTTGAAATTTTACAGTGATTAATATCGCTATCGTAAAACGCTTTAAAAATTTGCAAATTTCGTCTTAGGCTACCACCTATTACTATATATGTAATATATATATGAAAAGTTATCGGGTCGTTTTTCTATTTGGAGTTTACTCCTCAAGAACCGATTTTTATACAAGACCAACAACGTTTTTCAGTTAACGCTCGTATAAATTTTACTTCTCATAAAATTCCTATACCGCGCACAGTGGAATGAAACGCCGATTTAGGCGGCCAAAAGTATCATTTTTTAAAAGTCACTTAAATTTTTTTTTTTTAGCAAAACACATTAATATCATACTTAAGGGTTTTAATACAAATTTTCAAGAGCATAAGTTGATTTAGTGAAGGTGTAGAGCTATTTTAATGTTATACTTCTAAAATTTATCCGTATTTTCAGTAATTTTGAGTTTATTTTTGTACATTTTTTTTATGCCTTAAAACATAATTTAAAATTAAATTTTTTTTTTTATTCCTATTAAAAAAGATATCCTTTTTCAAATGAAAAAGAAAAAAAACTTTTTTTTTAATTTTTGTGGAATTTAACAAATTTATACTTTAAAAAAAATCGAATTTTTTCGTTTTTTTCTCTAGTTTGCTCGTTTAAAGAGATTAACTAAAAATTACGCAAAATTACACGTTAATCCATACATGTGGCTTGTAGAGCAAGTCATCAGCTACACTATGAAAAAAAAAAATTTTGCGCTCGATAATATTTGAACTGTACATACTGCATTTACCTAGAATAAACGAGTATTTCCCTAAAAATCGTAT
>NW_026099573.1:7549477-7550690 GCF_025091365.1 Daktulosphaira vitifoliae | reverse complement strand
GTATACAAAAATAGGAAGATAACTATCTTAAGTGATAGTCAAGCGGCTTTGAAAGCACTCTGTAACGATCAGGTGAATTCAAAGCTGGTCCTTGAATGCAGGGAAACTTTAGAATCACTATCGAGGTTCAACAAAGTTACACTAGCGTGGGTACCGAGACACAACGATGTTACTGGAAATGAGAATGCTGACTTTCTAGCCAGGAAAGGAGCAGAGAACACCTATGTTGGACCAGAACCAGAGGTAGGGCTCACTGAGCAATCGCTCAAAGCGTTACCCAAGAATTGGTGCAGAGAACAACACAGGAAAATCTGGAAGTACTTGGTAGTACCTANAAAGCGTTACCCAAGAATTGGTGCAGAGAACAACACAGGAAAATCTGGAAGTACTTGGTAGTACCTAGACAATCTAAAATGTTTATCAAGACCCCTGGTTTATTGCTGGGTGATCTTAATAGCATGACTAGACATCAAATAAGCACCCTAACTGGTCTACTGACAGGATATGGTCACCTGCTTAAGCATCTTAACGCAATGGGGGTATCGGAATCACCATTGTGCAGGAAGTGTGGAGTAGAAGAGGAAGACTCATTTCACATCATGTGCGAATGTGAAGCCTTGTCCACACTAAGATCAAATTACTTGAATAAACCATTTCCTGAAAAAGAGGATATTAAAAACCTAAAACCCAGAGAGATACTTAATTTCGCCAGAAAGACAGGACTCTTTGGTCATCTTTAGAGGTGACTTTATGGTTGCTAATGTATTAACACTTTGGCGATAACACTTAGGTGGGTAAACCGAATCAAAACAATTCGGTATGAGGTGCGCACAATGGACCAACAGGTCTGAGTGCATGGGCATTATGTCCACCTCAATAATAACTAAAACTAAAAAAGAAGAGGTAGAGGAAGACCAAAAAAGAGATAGAGGGATGTAAATGAATGCGATATGAGCACAGCTGATGTGAGCTTAGATGATGTGGTTGATTATGTCAAGTGGAAGTTTAAAATAAGGGTGGCCTACCCCAAGTAGTTGAGATTAAGGCGAGGAAAAAGTAGATGATTTATTATGTTCAATAATTTTTAAATTGAATATCTTTTATAAAGTTTACAAAATATAAAACATATATAATAAAAAAAAACGGTAGCACAGTGGGGTCGCGGCATAGTAGAGACATTGCATAGTAGGGTCCAGTATAGATTTAATCTGAC
>NW_026099573.1:7463542-7549377 GCF_025091365.1 Daktulosphaira vitifoliae | reverse complement strand
CGGCGTTTCATTCCACTGTGCGCGGTATAGGAATTTTATGAGAAGTAAAATTTATACGAGCGTTAACTGAAAAACGTTGTTTTTCTGCACACCTTTCACTTTAAAATCATATATGAGTAAACTCGTATACGGCCGACGTGCATAGGTATAAATTTGGCATATTATAAATTTGTGNAAACTCGTATACGGCCGACGTGCATAGGTATAAATTTGGCATATTATAAATTTGTGATGTATACATAATACATATATATATATATAATGTTTAATTAATAATTCATACTTGTATGAATTATATTAATTATTTATATTTATAGCATATGATATATGCTGTACATATAAATATCTGTGCCTTTTTTTTTAGTATAAATTTAATTAATGTAGTTTATATTCAATTGTACGAACTATACATATCATTAAATATTAAATACATTTAATTTATTTAAAGTTGAGAAAAAACACATACATACAATTAAGCTGAAAATTTAGAACTGTACAAAATACAGTAAATTGTATTTTTTATACATTTCAGCATGAAATATCTTGAGATATTTAAATCCAAAATTAAAGTCAAAGTTGCTTAATTTTCATATATCATACAAATGCTTTAAATGTGCATATTTTTACAATTTTTTTCACCTCTTTTCATATTAATCATTCAAATTTATTTATTTTTTTTTCACATTTCGTTAACATTTTCTTTTAACTCCTATAAAAAAAAAATTGAAAATTTTAAAAAATTAGCAAGTTATTGATTTGCCATAAAAACAATATTCAAATTTTTTGTTCACAGTTCTGTAACCATCCATTAGAACAGCTCTAAAAAAAACCCAACATAGTGGTGGCGCGGCACTGTATGGACATAGAACGGTCCAGACGAGTATAAACGATATCTGACAGTGATTATTGAATTGATTTGATAGTTTTTAAAAAAGTTACGGCAGTCTTAAGTAAAAATAATTGAAAAAATTTCAAAAATTAGCGATTTTTAAATTTGTAATTTTTTTGGAGATTTCCCCCGTTTACGGGCAATGAGGGAAATTGTTTTAATTTTTGCGGGTAACGTCATCGACTAGATACGATTTCTGATATTTTGACGTATCGTCGAAAGAAATCGGTGCTGTGAGAGCTGAAAAAAAAAATGGTAACAGACACACAAAAAAAAAAAAAAATCCAACTAGCAACAACGAACGGGGTAGTAATCATATCGTTATGTACGACAAATAAGGCGGTAGCTCGAAAAAATCTATTACGAGGTATTTGAATTTTAGGTTTACTCTTGTTGTACTCTAGTAGCTTTCACATCGAATTACCGACGATTTAGATTAAATCGGAATTAAACTATCAAAAAAAAAAAAAAAATGATAAACATATAGCGTGTAATCTCGGAGAGTAATTTTTATTTTCGATATTCTGAAAAGTGAGAAAAAGTGAGTTGCTGCCTTAATCGTTGCGCAAATTGATATGGACAGGCAACAAAAAGCACACGATATAATTATGTTGTAATTAAGGTATTGGTATTATTAACAATACCGATACGTCCTTAGCTACATACGGGAGCTGATAATAATCGATTTCTTAGTTTTTTAATAGACAATAAAACATTGTTTCGTATCTAAGAATGTGTAAAATGACAATTTTTAGGAGAGTTGAGCGAGCTACCTTAATGTGTCGCGTATAATATTGAAATGAAATTTAGCTCTCTAAAAATCATGGTAAAAGTTCATAGATAAATGAAGTTTAGAAGGGAATATTGTACTAATATTTTGACGTTAATAATAATAATGTCGTTAATAATACTCTAGATAATCGCATTAACATGTGATCGATTAGTTAATCGAGACACTTGTATTGTTTCTCTTCGATACTATAAAATTTACGAATTATCACATAGTAGAGAGAGTGGGGCGAGCGGTCGCTTCGGGTAAGATAATATTTTTGGATTAAAAAATATAGTAATGTTTTAAACTTTTTTTAAATTATAATTTTATTATCTCAACAATGGCAATTTTTTCAAATATAATTTAAACAAACGCGCGCTCATCACGCGAGTCGGTCGTGTACTTACCATATTTTTTTGCGAAAACAATGCGATATTGTTATTTTACGACGTATCGTTTTATCTTACGTATGAATATATAAATAAAATTCAATATTTTTGCAATAATTTAAGAATAACACGACAACCAAATATTATTAAAAACAACCAGTCGTTTGGATTAAAAATGGTATAATACATTTTGAGGTCATCTGCAAAAACAATATAATATAACAGTATTTTTAAAACGGCTATCGATATTGATTAAAAACAATAGAAATTAATTAATCGTATTACTATAGAAATTATTAATTGTAATTTATTGACACTTTTCGGGTACGGTGTGGCGCAGTGGATCAATCAGTCGTCGCCTTAGCGATATGACGCGTTCTGCTGTACCGTTTGCTGCCGGACGGTCGCCCATCCAAGAACTATAACAGTGACACACACTCTTTGTCTCCCCCATATTGCTCCCACAGCCACAAGGTTACGTCAAGTCGGCGGCAGTCGGTGTAAAAACTTGTCAATCGTAAGACAAAGCAAACCCCAAACGGTTTGAATAGAGGCCAAAAGACGATGTGGATACATTGACACTTTTTTTTTTTAACAAAATTAGTTCGCTTCCGATACAACTACAACAAAAGTAGCGTCGCTACAAGCAGTGACAACTTCAACCACTGGAATTACCGTCATAATTATATACATAGACTGCAAAATTTTTATATGTTTTTATACGATAGAAAAAAATAACACGCGTGTTATTTTTTTATCGTAATAGGTTTTGACATTCGATCTCAGTACCGAAGAGGAAAATTTTTTTATGTTGTAGTTGCTTTAGACACTGTATAGAAGAAATATTTTAGAAAATTAAAAATAAAACTCGTCCGTCTTTATATTCTGGGCGTTAGAGTCTGAAAAACCAATTATTTATAAGGTCATGCGATATTTACTATTTTTGGTGTACCGATCAAAAATTTAGTATTATTTATCTAAAAAAAAAGTACGTACGTAATGGCTCACAAGAGTAAACTCGTTTAAAGCAGATTTTCTAAATTTTATAACTCGCGTGTAAATTATCTTAGATCAGACGTTCAGAGCCGGATTTTCAACACGAGTTAGCGCTTAAAGTGGCGTTTTTTTTTAAGAATGACCATTTTCAGTAATAAAAACATCATAGGTACGACTAGAGCAGAACTTTTGAGGGTCCTAAATAAATTTTTCTTTACCCTAAAAAATATTTTCATAGTACAGCGTACGTAAATGTTCTAAATTTTTTGTGCCCCAGTCATGCTAACTGTACGACATTAAAATCACTTTTTTAGTTATAAAACGATTTATTTTAATGGCACCGATTTGTTCAATGCTTATAGCGGCACGCTAGTCACGTCGGGCTCTGTAGTCGTGTGTTAATCGTGCGCGCAGACACAAAACGTAACTTGATTTAGATTGTTTTACTCGGCGGTAGAGATGTTGTTATAAACCTAATAGTCGAGAGAAAGCTTAAAGTCGTTTATTTTGTGTGAAATAATAACACGGTACAGAGAATATATTTGTATAAACAGCAACCGATTTTCCAGTGGCATTTTCCCTTTAATAAACATTCAAGAGAACAAATAACAATAACAATCAAATCCCAAGTCATGTTATTGTATTATTGTATCTAATAATAATAACAACAATAATTCAAATTTTATTATTTATATATATATACATATGTATGTTCGTCACACGAAATTACTTAAAACGCAAAGAGTTATTATCTTGATTTTTCAAAACCGTTTAAAGTTAATTTTTAGTACACGNTAAAAATAAAACTCGTCCGTCTTTATATTCTGGGCGTTAGAGTCTGAAAAACCAATTATTTATAAGGTCATGCGATATTTACTATTTTTGGTGTACCGATCAAAAATTTAGTATTATTTATCTAAAAAAAAAGTACGTACGTAATGGCTCACAAGAGTAAACTCGTTTAAAGCAGATTTTCTAAATTTTATAACTCGCGTGTAAATTATCTTAGATCAGACGTTCAGAGCCGGATTTTCAACACGAGTTAGCGCTTAAAGTGGCGTTTTTTTTAAGAATGACCATTTTCAGTAATAAACACATCATAGGTACGACTAGAGCAGAACTTTTGAGGGTGCTAAATAAATTTTTCTTAACCCTAAAAAATATTTTCATAGTACAGCGTACGTAAATGTTCTAAATTTTTTGTGCCCCAGTCATGCTAACTGTACGACATTAAAATCACTTTTTTAGTTATAAAACGATTTATTTTAATGGCACCGATTTGTTCAATGCTTATAGCGGCACGCTAGTCACGTCGGGCTCTGTAGTCGTGTGTTAATCGTGCGCGCAGACACAAAACGTAACTTGATTTAGATTGTTTTACTCGGCGGTAGAGATGTTGTTATAAACCTAATAGTCGAGAGAAAGCTTAAAGTCGTTTATTTTGTGTGAAATAATAACACGGTACAGAGAATATATTTGTATAAACAGCAACCGATTTTCCAGTGGCATTTTCCCTTTAATAAACATTCAAGAGAACAAATAACAATAACAATCAAATCCCAAGTCATGTTATTGTATTATTGTATCTAATAATAATAACAACAATAATTCAAATTTTATTATTTATATATATATACATATGTATGTTCGTCACACGAAATTACTTAAAACGCAAAGAGTTATTATCTTGATTTTTCAAAACCGTTTAAAGTTAATTTTTAGTACACGAAATGCGATTTTTTTAAACGATGAAAAGTTAATTTTCAGATATTGAACTAGTAATTCAAAATTCAATTTAAAGAGCTAACACAAAAAAAATTAATATATTTTTTCTAACTGTAGAGCAACAAAAAAAAAAGGAGCTTTATTGAGCAATAAAAGGAAAGAATAAATATAACAAAGATATTACCTTACACTTTGTAGAATTAAAGAATCCGTAAAAAAAAATATAACCACGCTCTGCTACCAATGTTGCGCCATGACACTCCTAAATTAACGGTTGGCCTCAATAGCTTATGAGGATCATGTGGACCGATAATACTTGACCTAAAATAATATACATAACCTTTAAATGATTAATTTATATATTTAAAACGCAATTGTCGCCTTATGAGCTAAGGGATACAACAAATACTCTCTCTGGTGTTTGGATACTACTTGATGTTTAACTGAGCTGCATCTTTATGGATCACGTGAGCTGTACATTGACTTGGTTGTCTGAGCTGATATTCTCCATTTCATTGAATCCTCTGCATAGGACAGCAGCACTTTAAAACTGTAGAATAGTGTCTAATGTAGACACTATTCTACTATGAACACTATGAACAATGTGTTCATAGCAACAATGTGGGTGACTTTATTTGAGAGCACGATTATGAACGGAGCACTGTATGAGCTTAAGTAATAACCATGTACGGTGTGTAGAAGTGCGCAGAGCACGTTAAAACAATGCATGAGCTTGCAGGTTAGAGAGAGCACTCGCATATTGAAAAACCGCAGAAACGTTAAATTGTACTGACAACAGCAACAGCAGCTGATAACAAAACAGTACGAGTGGGTATTGCACCATATCCAGTATTACCGACTCTAGAGGTGAACGTATACTAAATCGATAACTCTTTTATGGGGCTCAAACAATTAATAAGGATGCGGAAACCATAACTCTATAGGCTTGAATACTATAAATAATTTTTACTTAACAATCTAATGTTCACGATTGATAAATAATATACAGGGGTTCGGTGACTGAGAAAAAAGGTCAATCGTTACAAGCGATGATAACAAGAGAAACCCGTTTCCTAATAGGATGATAACAAGAGAAACCCGTTTCCTAACAGGATGATAACAAGAGAAAACCGTTTCCTAACAGGTTCCTAACAAGAGAAACCCGTTTCCTAACAGGTTCCTAACAAGAGAAACCCCGCCCCGTATCTAAATAGCTGGGGCGGACCTAGAGGGGGGTTTGGGCGGTGAGCTGACCCACAATTTTTTTTTCAGTTATACGCGGCCCCTTAAAATCACAAGCTATATATATTTTTTTGGCTTCGACGCGAAACCGAGACGGTATCGGTTTTACTATGACGTGTTTTTTTTTTTATATATCTGTTACCACATTTTTTCAGCTCTCGTCGAACCCATTTCTTTTGGCGATACGTCAAAAGATCATAAATCGTATCCGGCCGAAGACGACGTAACCCTCAAAAATTAAAAAAATTTCCCTCGTTGCCCGTAAACGGGAGAAACCTCGAAAAAAATTACAAATTTAAAAATCGCTGATTTTCGGCAATTTTTTTTTTTTACTCAAAACTGCTATAACTCGAAAAATGTATTGAACAATAGAAATTTTTTTTCGTGGATACATGATGTAATTACACCTATCTTTTGCATATATTTTTTTTATAAATCAAAAGTTAAAATTGCATAGAGAAAGTAGAATTTTTTCAACTTAATTTTTGAAAATAATAAGCAAATATTGGCACTTTAATATATATGTTCTGAAATTAAAGCTTATGTAATATACACGAATATGAAAAAAAAAATCCAACTTAACGTCGTCTTCATGGTGATAATCGTAACCGTATCGAAAATATGCTGTTTTTGTAATAAAATTTTGGGTTTTGTATTTTTTTTTTTTTATTATTTTAAAAAACCTTGCAAGGGGATTACACTAATTTTCATAAATATTCTAATAAAAATCTAATTGATGTAGTGTAGAAAGTTGAACTCTTTGAATTATTTTGCTAATTTTTAAAGTCAAGAAAAATAAATTGGAAATTTGAATTAGATCGAGTTGCTGTTTTATTCACTCGGGAAATCTGACGTGCGGTCGTCGAGTCGGTAAAACTCGTGTATCTCACATTTGATGTACAAAGTTGGAAATTCCATTGTGATCGAAATTTTTTCTTAATTCAAAACATAAAAAAAAAAAAACCTATAGTAAATTAAATACTTTCTCAGCTTTGTATCGAAGCTAAAATCGAAGAAAATGTTAACGAAAAAATAGCACATTGTTGAATTCGGTAGTCATTTTCACCGAGAAGACAAAATGAAGTTTGAATTTATTTTCTTCATAGTGAAGTATACTCTACATAAAGTTTAATTTAAGATATATATAAGATATATATACATATATATGTGTCAGTATTTCCGGAACAATTTCAAAAGTCAAGTCGAAAAGGTACATTATTATTGTCGAAAAGTTGCCATTTTGAATGCCTTTCCGCGGGCAGATAAAGGGTCGGATTTTTAAAATAAATATTTCAAACGATAGGTAAACAACCTATTACGGTTAGCAATTTCTAACTAATTGTAAGTTTTTGCCGGATTTTCCCGAGTTACGGAGAACGAGGGTTACGCCATCTTGGACAAGATACGATTTGTGATCATTTGACGTGTCGTTCATCGAAATCGATTCGTCGAGAGCTAAGAATAAGTGATAAAAAAAAAAACTTACCATAGTAAAGTGAATACCTTCTCAGGTTCGCAACGAAGCTAAAATCAAAATCAGTATTAATATTTAAAACACAATTTTTTATTTTTAATTATTTTTTCATGAGTAAATACTCATTTTTTAATAATGAGTAATATTATCAAAACTTAAGTGATAGAAAAAGTCCAATTTCAGATTTCATCAAACAATGAAAAAAGTCGATTTAGAAAAGTATATTTTTGATTCCGATCAAAGTTCCTTTGCAAACCAATGCGTTTATTCATAAACGTATTTTTTTTTTTTTTTTTTATAATATTGTATCAAGCCCTTAATTTTTTTTTTTTGCATGTTTTCATACATAAGTAACAAAATGTGGCGGTCGAATATTCTAGAATGTTCTGCCGCTGCCGCCTCTAGAAGATTCCTCCGACTATTTAAGGGCAAGATCGTCGCTCCAGTCAATCAATCGATCAGTCAATCACTTACGCACTCTGTCTTAAACGCGCTTCGTCTCTCGTTGTTATTTGTTAGTTCGTTGTAATATAGTATAGTTGTTATTAAATCGTAAAAGTGTTTATTACTTCTATACATTACACCTCGCTACATTGGTGACCTCGACGATAACAAGTATGAACGCCGAAGAACTACGCAATCAATTGGAGGAGTTACGCCAAGAAAACGCTCGCCTTGCAGCACTACAGGCACAGCAATATCCAACAGCTTCTGTGAATCGCGTTGCCGTCAAATTGCCACCCTTCTGGTCCGAAAGACCGAGCTTATGGTTCTCACAGGTTGACTTGCAGTTTGCAATCTCGGGAATAACAAGTGAGAAAACAAAATTTAATTATGTTGTGGCTTAGCTTGATACGCGTTGCGCCGCCGAATNCAGCTTGATACGCGTTACGCCGCCGAAGTAGAGGATATTATTACTAACCCACCGCCTACTGAACGCTACAAACATCTACGCGCAAAACTCGTTGAACGGTTGTCTATCTCAGAAGAACAACGTGTGCGGCAACTCATCAATGAAGAAGAACTAGGTGACCGTAAGCCATCACAGTTCTTACGACATCTCCGTTCCCTTGCCGGCACTACTACACTACAAGACAATATTTTACGTCAACTTTGGCTCCGCCGTCTACCATCACATGCACAAGCTATTTTAACCGCACAATCAGAGCTTCCTCTGGATAAGGTAGCCGAGCTGGCTGACAAAATTGTTGAAGTGCAGCCAGCCCCCTCGCAATTCGTCCATGCTGTTGCCACGACGAACAATAAAAAGGAACTCGATGTTTTAGCCGCCATTGAAGCACTCGCAAAACAGGTAAGCGAATTATGTGCTAAACGCCCGCAACGTTCCCGCTCTAGGTCACGTAACCGTTCAAACGTGGAACTGACTAACGGCAAAGGATGGTGTTGGTATCATAGCACTTATGGAGAAAAGGCTGCCAAATGTAAGGCTCCCTGCAAGTATCAGGAAAAACTCCAACGACAGTCAGTAGCGGCGGCAACAGACTGTCCGAACCCGAGCAGCCGCCTGTTTGTTACAGATCAAATAACAAAACGCCAATTTTTAGTCGACTCCGGTTCCGACTTATCTTGTTACCCTCAACGGCTACTACGGGAACGACGCCATGCCACCGATTACGACCTCATCGCGGCCAACAACAGTACCATAAAAACTTACGAGACGGTCCATCTCAATTTGAATTTAGGACTTCGACGCAGTTTCCCGTGGAGTTTTATTGTCGCCGACGTGAGTACTCCTATCATTGGTTCCGACTTCATGGCATACTACCACTTGCTGCCGGATTGCCGTACCAAACGTCTTATTGATGGTGTCACAGGCTTGGCTGTGAATGGTAAGGTTTCCTCTGTAAATCAATGCAGCATAAAATCAGTTGCCAACACTTCCCCTTGGGCTGCACTTCTCGCAGAATTTCCGGACATCACACGTTCCACCGGATTGCCCAGGACAATAAAACATCAAACAGTGCACCACATTCTTACGACACCTGGTCAACCAATAGCCTGCCGCTTAGCTCCAGGGAGACTAAAAATCGCCAAACAGGAATTCGCGGAAATGGTCAAGGCAGGTACCGCTAGACCTTCAAGCAGTCCGTGGTCTTCACCATTACATTTAGCACCGAAAGGGGAGAACAGCTGGCGTCCTTGCGGTGATTACCGCGCGCTGAACGCCCGAACTATACCAGACTCCTATCCAGTCAGACACATACATGATTTCTCGCACAACCTGGCTAATTGCACGTTATTTTCCACAATCGATCTGGTAAAGGCTTACCATCAAATACCTGTTAATCCGGACGATATATGCAAAACAGCCATTACCACTCCATTCGGACTTTACGAATTTCCTTTTATGACATTCGGATTGCGAAATGCTGGACAAACTTTTCAACGCTTCATAGACGAAGTTACCAATGGGTTGGACTTCTGTTATGCATATATTGATGACATTTTGGTATTCTCTAAATCGGAAGAGGACCACAAACAGCATTTACGCACTTTTTTCGGGAGACTTTCTGACTACGGTGTTGTCGTTAACCCGCAAAAATGTGTATTAGGTTCGGCTGAGATGAAATTTCTAGGTTACCTAGTATCTTCTGAAGGCACCCGCCCGCCACCGGAACGCGTCGAAGCCCTACGACAGTATCCATTGCCAAAATCTATGCAAGGATTACGCCGGTTTTTGGGAATGGTAAATTTTTATCGCCGGTTTATTCCCAAAGCTGCCGACCTGCAAGCACCACTTCACGGTATTCTCAAAGGCCCGAAGACAAAAGGTTCCCAACCGATAGAATGGACTCCCGAGTTAGAAAAAGCGTTCACCACATGCAAAGAAAGTCTTGCGACCGCTACTCTTTTAGCACATCCTCATCCAGCCGCACGACTTGGACTAATCACAGACGCATCTAGCCAATCTATCGGCGCATGTCTGCAGCAGCGAGTCAATAACATCTGGCAACCCATAGCATTTTTTTCAAAGAAAATGTCTGTGAAACAAAGTGCGTGGCCTGCGTATTATCGTGAGTTGCTTGCCATCTATGAATCGGTGAAGTATTTCAGGCACATTGTCGAAGCACAACCATGTACCATTTTCACCGATCATAAGCCACTCGTATATGCTTTCACCCAACGGAGAGAAAAGATACCTCTTACGCAACTCAACCAGTTGACATTCATATTCAAATTCACCACCGACATTTAACACATTAAAGGTGATGAAAATATCGTCGCGGATACAATGTCACGCATTGAAGTTGTGTCTCTCCCGCTGGACTACCGAGCTCTTGCTGCATCTCAAGACACGGATGATGAACTCAAACATTTTACTGACAACAATTCATCTCTTCATTTGGAGAAGGTACTAGTGCCAGGATCTTCAGCCTATATTTATTGCGACACGTCAACGGGACGCCCACGACCATTTTTGCCACAACGATTCCGGCGTCACGCATTTGATCAGTTACACAACCTTAGTCACCCCGGTGCACGCGCAACAGCTCACTTAGTTTCAGAACGATTTGTGTGGCCAGCAATGAAAAAGGATTGCCGTTCCTGGGCACGTGCCTGCGTCCACTGTCAGCGATCGAAAATAAGCCGACACGTCTCAGCCCCACTGGGAAACTTTGAAACACCTTCACGCCGATTCAAACATGTTCATGTCGATATCATCGGTCCATTGCCGCCATCACAGTCCTTTAGGTACTGTCTGACGGTAATCGACCGTTTGACCCGTTGGTCGGAGGTGTATCCACTCGAACGTATAACAGCAGATGATGTCACTAAGGGTTTCCTCAATTGCTGGATTTCACGCTTCGGAGTACCTCAATACGTTACGACTGACCGTGGTACTCAGTTTGTTTCAGCTACTTTAAAAACTTTAGCAAAACGTTTTGGTTTTACGCTTCGCCCCACTACCAGTTGGCATCCTGCTGCAAACGGATTCGTCGAACGAATGCACCGACAACTAAAGGCAGCCATCATGGCCCACGCAAAAGACTCGTGGACTGAGTCACTGCCTATCGTGCTTCTCGGAATACGTTCTGCGTTTAAGGAAGACTTAAAAGCCACGTCTGCGGAACTTGTTTATGGGGAGCCTCTTAATCTTCCTGGTGATTTCTTCACAGACAATCAAGATAATAGCAGTACGAACGACCCTACTAGCTTACTAGATCGTCTTCGCAGTGTTATGAATAAAATCCGTCCAGTACCTGCATCTCGCCACTCAAATCCACGATCATTTGTTTTTGCGGACCTTAAGGACTGATCACACGTATTTCTCAGGGAGGGAGGTGTCCGAGCAGCACTTCAACCGCCATATCAAGGTCCCTACGAAGTAATTGCCCGAAATGACAAAACGTTCACAATAAAAGTTCGAAATCAACCAGTTACGGTGACGATTGATAGAGTAAAACCTGCCTACCTCATGGTGAACGAAAGCACAACCGATAGCCAGGCACATGCTCCACCAGCGACTGCCCCGAATACGCCCAAACAAAAACAACCGCCTAATACCGATCCATCAACACAGCCTGTACGAACAACTCGCTCAGGCCGCCGAGTCAGATTCCCGGTCATTTTTGACCCTAGCAAACTGCAATCCGTAGGAATTCTAGAAGATTCGTCGCTCTACATAAGCGTGTGGCGGTCGAATGTTCTAGAGAGTTCCGCCGCCGCCTCTAGAAGATTCCTCTGACTATTTAAGGGCAAGATCGTCGCTCCAGTCAATCAATCGATCAGTCAATCACTTACGCACTCTGTCTTAAACGCGCTTCGTCTCTCGCTGTTATTTGTTAGTTCGTTGTAATATAGTATAGTTGTTATTAAATCGTAAAAGTGTTTATTACTTCTATATATATTACACCTCGCTACAAAGATAAAAAGATAAGTTATTTTTTTTTAATTACATTACTAATGAGAGATTTTGATAAAAACACCAAATGTGAAAAGATTCTAAGTCAGAGAGAGCACAAACGCGAAACAGTCTGGTGCAGAGACGTTTCATGACCAGATTTTTAGAAAAAAATAAGGTGGTAAATGAACTAAAAATCGCTCTTTTATAGACCTGTTTTATACGGGGGAGACTTAATGTTTTATACTTTAATTGCAAAATCCTTCTCATTGGCTAGTCAAGGTAACTTGAATAGACCTATGCGCAATCTATTATTCTACTAATTTGAGTTAATGTTTCATATTTGTATTGGTGTTTATATCTATCATTTTCCATAATAATGTGGTTTATTAGAAAAATCATCAATATAAAAATATAAATTAAATAAAATTATAAGTGCTAAATATCTATTACAAAAATTTGAATTAGCTTAAATTACCAATTTTATTCATCGTCGAAAGCGACCAACAGTTGACGAATCTGTAACACTTGTGTCTTTCATGGTTAGGGTTCCAGGTTCGAATCCACCTGTGGCAATTAATATTTTTACAATCCTCAATTCACCTACTTTTTTCAACGATATGTCAAATGATTACAATTCATACTTAATTGAAGATATTACCCTCAAAAATTAAAAAAAAATACCTTAATCAAATAAAAAGTATCTTAAAAAGCTTTATCCATACAAACAATTAAAACGATTCATTTCTAATATTTTAAATGTATTTATTGTCGTATTAGATTTGATATCATAAAAGTATTCAATGCAAAATTCAATAATTTAACTTTGTAATTTATTAATTTTTTAACTATTTGTGTGTGTTATTAACAGTCTATAATATTCCAAATTTTTTGGTAACATATTGCTATATAAAACAAAAATCTAAAAACAAAAATGATTTTTAGTTTCACCTGAATTTAACAATCGATTTTTACAATTATAATCAAATTTTATAATATGCTTAATTGAGTAGATCTTTTTAACAACTTTTTTTTATTGGTTTTTTGAGTTAAAATAAATCATTAAAATTAATTCAGTTCTGTAAATTTCAATTGGAAAATCTTTTTAAACACCAAAAATTAACTAACTTTTGGTTATAAATGATTACTATGCTTTTTATTTAAGATATATATTACGATAAAAATTTAAAAAAAAATTGAGTTTTCCTGATAAATTTACTGTAAATATTAATTATAAAGTTTGCTGACTGCATATTAACCTTAACAATTTCATTTTTTTCTATTTAATAATGTCAATTTTAAACTTGTAAGTTGAGTTAAAAGTTATGGTAATAAATTCATGTTATAAATAAGAAAATAGGAGTTCATTTTGCTTTTGTATTTATCTACCAATTTCTTAGAATTAAACACTATCTGCAAATTTGCATCAAAGTAACATTAGTAATAGTAGTTAAACTAAAATAACGTGTTCAAATTTTATGGTCGTATTATTTTTTAGCGTTTGTATTGATAATTCTCACTATAAACGAAATAAAAGTAACATTTTATATTTTTAGTCAACCACCGTCGCACAATAATCATTTCTCGTTAAATATAATAAGATATCGTTTTCGTATTCGTTATAATTCTATATAATTAAAGGTAATACAATATACTTTAAGATTTTAAAAAACGATCTGAAATTACGATTTCTATAAGTTATTAAGCAGTGAAACTATTAGTCATACAATTTTTGTAAAATTAATCGATTTTTTAATATTTGGAATAGTAACGGAATGCTTATATAATTCTAAATTAGTTCAAGTTAAACCGTGTTTAATATAATATACAAAATAGAAACGTTCTGGTGACTTATCTTCTATAAGTAATTTACCTCTAGAATTAATTTTGGTAGATCTGTTAATTCTTTTTTTTTTTTTTAATGCGTTTCGAATACTTATCGAAGCGTTTTATGATAGTAATATTAACTATTGTTAAATATCAATCAATGCTTATTTTCAAAAAGGTCTCAACTTCATTTAACTGGATTTCTACTGTATTTTATTGATATTTTAACGTTTATCGTTTAAAATTTATATTGTTTTTTGAAGTTATAGTTAAACGTTTTCGAGTTTTGGATTAAATGATACATCATGTATCTAATAATATAATAAATATAAATTAACTTGATTAAACAAATATAATAAATTATAGAGGAATTATTCATTCAGTTAATTTAGATTATAGATAAAGCCTACTCTTCAAACAGGTATTTGCAAAATAAGAACATATTTGAAATATTTAGTTTTTAATCATTATGACCAGTTACAAAAATATAAATTATATTAAAATTAATAATGTTTACCAAAATTCAGATTTCACATTCATACTAAAAAATTTAGATAAATAAAAAACGATATAACTGTTTTTTAAATTTAATATTACAAGTATAGGAAAGAATATTTTTTATGTATACCAAAATATTACGAATAGATTTTATTGCAAGTTCTGTTATGTGCATTTTAAAAATAACACGTTGTTGAATTTCTTTTTTGTTTTATTGGAAAATAACAAACATTGGATATATCAAATTTGAAAATATGATAAAGCGCAGAATATATGATATTTATTTGCTATTTTTCTTTTTTATACTACAAAGGACATTATATTTAAGTTTGATTTCACGCTCATCTCGAATAGAGAAACTAGTTTATGATCATATAATCACCCATACGATGCCGCATATCCCATGCGCCTCATTAGTGAATCTCTAAGAGCTGGTTGGACAGCTCGTTCTAAATGTCTGGCTAAAAGTCGACGAACTCCTCTAACAAAAGTTTCTTCCATTTCCATCATGATTTTATCGTCAAATATGGTAGAGGCTTGGTTATTGTCATGATTTTGCAATGGTGCATTATGTTCTTGATAGTAATGATGGACAGGAGACAATGGTTTTGGTCTATTAACGTTAATTTTTACTAGCCTCAAACGAGGCTCCGGATCTGTCGAACCATTATCACTAGATGTAATAAATCCTGCTGGGTTCTTTGGAGGAGGTTCTGTTGACAATAAAATTTCTAATTGCGGTTGTTGTTGCTGTTGTTTTTTTTGCTGTTTATGTTGACTAATAGCTGTTCGTCGTCCGGTGTCTGACTCGAACGAAAAGTGATCGTCTTCCCCATTATTTAGTCCACCATCAGTGTCAAAGAAGTGGCCATCATCTTCTTCTTCGGATGACAAAAGTTCTTCATTTCCATTTAGTATCTGTTCAAACTGATCATTATCATCCGTTGCTGATGCAAGCATTTGTTCTCGACTACCATGGCCCATTCCTATACAGTTGTATGCATGTACACTTAACATAGGCATGCTTGATCCATCTTCTGAACCGGTAGTTCCCAAGTCATTTGAGTAGTTGTCTTCCATATTGTCTATAAATGTAGCTGTAGTTCGAATAGTTATTGTACCTGCAGTATTTCCACTTTCCAAGCGATTATTGCCGTTAGGATTACCTATAGATCCCACTGGAGCAGCCGTAAATCCTAGTCCCACTCTTCGACCATTCGATCGTAACCGTACAGCCATATCACAACTAGGCGTTGTTCCATCCGGAAAACCAACGATTCTTCTGCCATCTGGATAAACCAAGCGTACTGTACCTATGACTTGAAGAGGTCTACCAAATCTCATACGGGCCTCTAGCACTCCAAGATCTGGTCGATAACGGCATCCAGCTGCCGGGTCAACTTGAGCCCATAAGCCTCCACTGTCTAAAACTTTCGCTCTTAAACCAGTAACATACATTTCAGCACCAGCTGCAGATCGCAAACGTTGGTGTAGAGCATAACCTGAAAGATCCATAGCTGATATCCCAGATGCCGCGCTGCTACCTTGTCCAGTATGTCTTCGATTGCCTGTCCAATCCATAACTTCAGCCAATGCTTGTTGTATATTGGCTGCGCACCGTTGGTCTGCTGCAATAGCTGTTATAATACGAGATGCCTCGCCTGTTATCTTGGACTCAACAATTGTTGGAAGAGCTGTAAAATGTAATATTCAAATAAAGTAAATAATTATGATGATAAATTAAAAAATTCAAATTCAATATTTAATAAAATTATAAAATAGTTATTATTTTAGGATGAAAGTTATTAAGAAACCGACTAAAATTATGTCGTAACGTACATTTGTTGTAGTGGGGAGAATAACTTACAGATAATATCGCAACAGATCGACAACGGGCGTGTAGTGTTAGATGAACTTTGTACTTCTCCTAGACATACGCGCGAATTTGGGAATCTAAGCCTCTCCAATTTTAATATTAAAATTTCAGAAAAATAACATAAATGTAATAATGCAATAACAAAAGAATATAGATATACTCTTTAAAAAATAAAGAGCTAAATAATTTTTCTAAAAATAATAACCATCCTCAAAAAACTATTTAGTGTAAGTACAATTGAAAATTCCTAGTTAAAAATATTCCATATGAGTACTGTAAATTGGATTCAATTTATTCATCAAGTATAAATTTGTTTATTTCTAAATATTACTCTAAATTATTTGTAAACTTGAAAACATAAAATTGGATAATTAGTTTGTTTTTATTCAAAGTTAATTTTTTACTCATTACCCATTTCAGGGACATTATTTTAATTATGAAAATATAATAAAAGTTAAAAAGAATATACTCATATTTTAAGAATACTTCATAAAAACATGCCCAATAATATTCCCGAAAAAGATTATTATATTAATTTTACATCAGTAAGTATATTCTCCTCCTCCTTCTTCTTCCTTGGCTTAATCCCAACTACTTGGGGTCGGTCACCCTTATCCTAAACTTTCACTTGACACGATCTCCCACATTTTCTACGCTCACATCAACTGTCCTCATATCGCATTCCTTCCATCTCTTTTTTGGTCTTCCTCTATCTCTTCTTCCTTGAACATTCATTCTATAACTGTTTTTACAGCTTCCGATTCTTCTCTTCTCAATAACATGACCAAACCATCTGAGTCTATTTTCTCTCATCTTATATACGATTGATATTACACCTATACTCCCTCTTATATGCTAGTTCCTTATCCTATCTTCTCTAGTCACTCTACTCATCCATCTAAGCATTCTCATCTTTGCTACACTCATTATCTGCTCTATTCTCTTATCAATCACTAAACACTCTGTTGCATACATCATATTTAGTCTCACTACAGTGTTATAGAACTAACTTATCAGCCTAATTGGAATTTTTTTATCGCATAACATACCAGATGATTCTCTTCATTTCACCCACCAGCGCTTAATCCCGTGTCTTACATCCTCGTCAATACCACAGCTCTTTTGCACAACTGACCCCAAATACTTAAAAATTTCCAACTCTCCAATCACATCCTCGCCTATGGTCACTGATCTCCTCATTTCATCTACCTCATGTTCTCCTTTGTCAAACTTTACTCTATATACTCTGTCTTACTCCTATTTATTCTTAAACCCTTTTCTTCAAGAGCTGATCTACACACCTCTAGCCTTTGATTAATTTCCTCCCTATTTTTTCCTATTAACACTATATCATCAGCAAACAACATGCACCACGTCACCTCTACTTCTCTAATAATTTCATCCATCACTATAGAAAATAAGTAAGGGCTTAATACAGAACCTTGATGCACTCCTACTCTTACCCGAAAACCTTNTTAATACAGAACCTTGATGCACTCCTAATCTTACCCGAAAACCTTCTGTTAATCCTCCTACGCTTTTTACCCTGGTACAAGTGCCATCATACATATCTTCTATTATATTATTGTACCTTTTAGGGATTCCTTTTCTCACTAATGCCCACTTTAAAACCTCTCGGTACTCTATCATATGCTTTCTCCAAATCTATAAATACTATACACAGCTTTTTCTTCTTTTTCCTAAACTTTTTAGCTGCTTCACATAAAATACTGGCTCCATCGTTGACTTACCAGCCATAAATCCAAACTGGTTTTTAGATATCGATGTCTCATTTCTTATTCTCTTATTTATTACCTTTTCCCAAATGTTAACACTATGACTCATGAGCTTTATGCCTCTATAATTTATAATTCCTCCATTCATTTAGAATTATCCCTTCTAATAATATTTTATTTAAAAGTTCCTTCAACCACCTTATGCCAACACCTCCTAATATTTTCCATACTTTTACTGGCACTTCATCTGGTCCTAATGCTTTATTCTTTCTATATTCTTTATTTTATTCTTTAGTCTCCCATACCTTTTTCTCACTAATTAAATCTACCAGTCCCTCATTCCACGAGATATCCTCTAATGTCTCTTTTGGATACTCCTCATTCAGTAATTTTGCAAAATATTCTTTCTAAATTTTTTTCACATCATCATCACTTGGAGTAACATCACTAAATATATGATTAAATAAAAAAAAAAAAAAAGGGGGGAAAATTAAACATAATTTTATTGAACATATGTTTATGCTTATTAAACATAAACTCCGAAAGTTTTGTTGAAATTGCGACCATGCTTCTGAGTGAGGTGAACCTCGTTGGTCACCTGTTATGGCATAGGCTAGAAGGTAACTAACCATTAAGGTAAATATCACAACTGCATGATTTATAGAACATAGATTGCTCAATAATACTTAACTTTACTTTTAAAAGATAATTTCAAAGATAAAATGTTTGCTTAAGTCATAGTATTTTTAGCTTCGATACGAAGCTGAAAAGGTATTGGTTTTACTATGATGTGTTTTTTTTTTTTTTGTGTGTGTCTGTTACCACTTTTTCTCAGCTCTCACCGAACCGATTTCTTTCAACGATACGTCAAAAGATCACAAATTGTATCTAGTTGAAGAAATTTCCCTCGTTCCCCGTAAATGGGGGAAAGTACCAAAAAAATAACAAATTTAAAAATCGCTAATTTTCGAAATGTTTTCTACTTTTTTTATTAAAAACTGCCATAACTTTTTCAAAAATGAACATATCAATATATATAATTTTTTTTATAGATGCTTGATGTATTTTTTTTATAAATTTAACCCTTTACCAGCCCACAGGAGGGGATTCAAAATGACAACTTTTTCACAAAAAATTAACTTTTTCAACATAACTTTTAAAAGTGTTCCGGAAATACTGACACTTATATATATATATCTTAAATTAAAGCTAATGTAATGTACTTTATTATGAAAAAAAAAATTTGACCTCTGGACTTGTCTTCGTGGTTAAAATGGCTACCAAATGCTATTATTGTGTGAAATTTTTCGATTTTGTATTTTACATTTTTAACTCTATAATGCTATGACATATTTAAAAGTGTATGGATCAACATTATTTTTTTATGAGAAATAATATTTTTTAATAATCCCTTTTTCATTCGACATACTATATCTTAATCAAAATATTAATAAGGAATTAGTAGATCATGTAGGTTTTTGAATAATACACCAATTTTTTTAAAATTAAACACAATCTAAATATTTGCATTGAAGCGTTTATTTTTGATAGTGATTTTAATCACTGTCAGATATTATTATACTTGATCCAACTATACCATGGCATCACTGTGCCGCGACCCCCCTGTGATAGGTTTTTATATATTAAAAGGAATCAGGATTTTTTGAATTATATTATATTATATGGTTTGGTCATAAAGTATCCTAAAGAAATTTAAAACCACAATTTTCTTATTTAAATTAGTGTAAATTTTGAGCTTTTGGAATAATCCATCAATTTTTTAAATTTAAACACTATCTAAAGATTTGCATCGAAGCGTTTTTTTTTATAGTGATTTTAATCACTGTCAGATATCATTATATTTGATCCACCTATGTTACGTCACCACTGTGTCGCGACCCTCCTGTGCTGGGTTTTTTTTTTATCTTTAGCTATTGCGATAAAAATAAACTTAAACTTTTTATTCACGTAGTAAATACCACCTAATGTCGTGAAATAACCATAATTATATTGTTCTTTGGAATAGGACACTTTTATATATATATCTTAAATTGAAGCTTATGTAATATACTTTAATTTGAAAAAAAAAATTTGACCTCTACACTTGTCTTCACGGCGAAAATGGCTACCGAATGCTATTATTATGTGAAAATTGTCGATTTTATTTTTTACATTTTTAACCTTATAATGCTATGACATATTGAAAAGTGTATGGATCAACACAATTTTTTTATGGGAAATAATATTTTTTAATAATCCGTTTTTCATTCGACATACTTTATCTTAATCAAGATATTAATAAGGAACTAGCAGATCATGTAGGTTTTTGAATAATACACCAATTTTTTTAAAATTAAACACAATCTAAATATTTGCATTGAAGCGTTTATTTTTGATAGTGATTTTAATCACTGTCAGATATTATTATACTTGATCCAACTATACCATGGCATCACTGTGCCGCGACCCCCCTGTGATAGGTTTTTATATATTAAAAGGAATCAGGATTTTTTGAATTATATTATATTATATGGTTTGGTCATAAAGTATCCTAAAGAAATTTAAAACCACAATTTTCTTATTTAAATTAGTGTAAATTAAAATTGACTTACTTGTTGAGTTTTCAGTTCGCCTAAGTACAACAGCCTGAGCAATCCAACGATCTGTAGCAGCTGGAAGTGACATGGCTAACAAATAAGTCCACAATTTTCCTATCAGAGCCATTTTAACATGCCTGGAAATTATTTTTCAATATTTTTTGTTCATACATAAAATCTAAATTACATGAAACAAAACTCTTAAGTAAATTATTTAATGATTAAGTTAGAGAAGTTAGCAAAATCTACATAACTTAGCGATAAGAAATCAAATAATTTTTTTCTATTCTCTTTCGAATATCTTAATACGTATTAATTAAGGCGTGACTTAATTACTTGTGTGTTATAATTATTCAATGATAATTGAACTTTCGAAAGAAATGCTGAAAACTACCTAATGAAACAATTTTTGTATAAAATTAACCAATATTTATTATTGTCTCCTCTTTTTTTACTTCGGCTTTTATCCATTAACTTGAGATCGGCTGGTTGAGATTGGTTTTATTATTTATAAAAATAATTAAAACTTTTTGGTACATTTTCAAAAACAAAAAAATTATTAATGAACAAATAGAGAGTAGTAATTTTTCAATCATTTTAGTTTTATAGGTATAGTTATAAAAACTTGATTTTAA
This sequence comes from Daktulosphaira vitifoliae, assembly GCF_025091365.1. Lineage (NCBI taxonomy): Eukaryota > Metazoa > Arthropoda > Insecta > Hemiptera > Phylloxeridae > Daktulosphaira > Daktulosphaira vitifoliae. Next base: position 7,527,857 of record NW_026099573.1, on the reverse strand, counting down.
TTTCTGCAGGGGCATATTTAAGGGAGAGTAATAGAAGCGATGAACTCCCTAAGCCAGGGCTATCAATATTTTTAAAGTCGATATTTACGAAATATAGATCTAAAGATTTTTTTTTTTTATCATCACTGCTTATTAACAACAAATTTTTAAAGAGCATGTTCACCAAATTAAGAAAAATTAAGTTACCCTAAATCTTTTAAAATGAGATTTGAAACGCCTCTGACGATCTATAATTTCTAAAATTTCTTTTAACGTATTTTTAAAAATTATTTTTGTTTAAAAAAAAATCTTAAATACCATATAAAATGTTTGCTTAAAATAAATTTATAAATATTTATTATTCAAAATATTATTTACATAATAGGGTATAAGTAATAGGCTAGCTATAACTTTTGTCCATTATAGGCTTTTTAGTGACAAATGTAAAATATATTGCGTCAATATATATCTTTTCGTTTGTTAGTATTGTCTTGTTGAAATTATATAAAAGGGACAATAAAAACATATAAATAATTAGTTAAAACTTTAACAATAAAACCTAAATATGATTTAATTGGCAAGCTAAATAGGCATAAGCGACAGTATAAATTTGAGTGAATAAAAAATTAAAAAAAAACCATCACAGTGGGATCGTGCTGGAGACGTGGAGACGTGGCATAGTTAAAATCACTATCATAAAAAATGCTTCCATGCAAAACTGTAGATAGTGTTTAATTTTAAAAAATTGGTAGATTATTCCAAAAGCTTATTTATATCCTAATTACAAGTTTTATGATTTATAAGTGTAACATATGAATAAATATATATATATATAAATATATTATACATTTATAATATATAAATGGCAACGGTATTATTAAGAACAAAAAGTAATTCTAATTAAAGAGGTATATAAATAGTATTTATCATAAAAAAATTACATTCATCCACATATTTTTTAAAAAGTTATAGCGTTATAAAGTTAAAAATATAAAAAACAATTCTTTTACAAAAATCGTATTTTTTTTTATTAACTTTGAATTCCGTTTTCACCATAAAAACAGAATCAAGTCCGAATTTTTTTTTATCCATAGTAAAGTATATTATATAAGCTTTAATTTAAGATTTATATAAAAATTTTAGTATGTCCGGAACACTATCAAAAATTATGTTCAAAAAGTTCTACTTTCTATATGGATTTTTAAGTTTTGGACCCCGTCTGTATTAAGGGAAGTAGTCCGATTAAAAAAAAAAAGAATGTCGAATGAAAGAAGTATATAAGTATTATTTCTCATAAAATAATTGTATTGATCTATACATTTTTCGAAAAGTTATAGAAATATAAAGTGAAAAATTTTAAATATATAATCGAAAATTTTAACACAAAAATAGCACGGTAACCATTTTCACTATGAAGACAAAATTAAATCCGAAATTTTTTTTTTCCATAATAAAGTATATTACATAAAAACATAAACATATATATATAAGTTTCAGTATTTCCAGAACACTATCAAAAGTTATGATAACAATCAAGTGATATACAATGTGTTCAGTAAATAAGGAAACAGGTCAACTGTTACAAACAATGTGAACAGTAGAAACCTGTTTTCTTACTTACTGACACCTCTATTACTTCACGAGTTTTAAATAAAAAAAGTCCAGAGGTTAAATTTTTTGTTTTTTTAATTTATGTATATTACATAAAATTTAATTAATGATACATATAAGACTGACAGTATTTCCAAAACATTATCAAAAGTTAACTTGAAAACGTTGTCATTTTGAATCCCTCCCTGTGGGCTGGTAAATGATCAAATTTATAAAAATATATATATAATAATAGTTAGAGACATCATACATCTATAAAAAAATATTATATTCATTTCATCATTTTTGAAAAAGTTATGGCAGATTTAAGTAAAAAAAATTTTAAAAATTTCGAAAATTACCGATTTTTAAATTTGTAATTTTTTTTGGGGATTTCCCCCATTTACTGGGAACAAGGATAATTTTTTCAATTTTTGAGGATAAAGTCTTTGACTAGATTAGATTTGTGACCTTTTGACGTATCGTTGAAAGAAATTGGTTCGGTGAAAGCTGAGAAAAAGTGGTAACAAACACAAAATAAAAATAAAAAACATCTAGTAAAATTAATACCTTCACAACTTCGAATTGAAGCTAAAAAAAAATCTTGTATTTAATATTATTAATAAATTTTCACAAAAGAATAATTTTTAATTAAAACTTTAAACTAATTGTACAAGAGATTATTATATTCCTAAAGGAAATCCAAATTTAATACTTTACGAAATACTTACTTTAAGTTTGTTTCTTCTTTTATTATTATTTTTTTATGATTTTCACTCCATGTAATCTGTCCAACGTCAACATGATAATGATAATAAAGTCATAGTGCTACAGAGAGTGTACGATTAATGTTATAGTTGGTGAATTATAAAAAAGAAAGAAAAACTGAGCGGTGGTAGTGAAAAAACAGCGGCGGTCTGGTGAACTCGCACACATACCATTTCACACGTATACAAAATGTTAACAAACCATTGTTTACCACTTCATCTTTGTCTATTGTTTTAGTGTCGTTCATTGTACTATCACTCTGATTCCGGATGCGCCATTACCATTCATTGTGAATTGTCAAGCTATTAGAATCATCCCAGGTTATTTTCTGGTGTTAAAGTTTGCAATACTAATTCAGACTTAAAAATTTGATTCGCGATATTACCACAATTTATAAATGTTCATACAGTGATAATATTGTTACATTTTTATTTTTGACCAACAATCCAAAAAGGTGAATTAAATTTTTTTCTGGCCTACAATTTTATCAAAACCCTGTTTCCTTGATGCAAACCTTTAGATTTGTCTTTATGGCGTAAATGGCCGCCGTAAAAATGGTCGAATTTTTATTTTTAACTTTATTGCGTTTCTTTTATCTAACATACATTCTTTGATAATCTGACTCATTCCCATTTTATGGGGCGTTCAACACTTGAAAATTGCGTATAAAAAATAGAACTTTTTCAACTTAACTTTTGAAAATGTCCGGTTAAACCCGACACCTTTAAATATATCTTAATTTAAAAATCATTTAATATATTTTATTTTGAAAAAAAATTGACCTCTGAACTGAAATTCTAGGTGTAATCAAAAATCAAAATTAAATAATAAGTTACAATTTCGTGCCGAAATTGCAAACTTTAGAAAAATTGAATAAATTGTTAGCTCACAACTTATATGAACGGGGCTTTAAAAAATTAGTGTCGACTCTATTTGCATATTAAGAATGAGGAAATTCCCAGATAACACAGAAATATTGCTACAATGTTAAATTAACGTTACAAAAGTAATGTGCAATATTAATAAAACATTTATATTTGATTGTCAGACATTAAATAAACGGTTAAATAATGTTGCATAAATGTTTTGTGAACCAAAAGTTCATTTTTTACATAACGTTGCAACCTTAATATAAAATTAATGTATTAAATTAAACATTAAAAATTAATTTAAATCATTGCACAAATATCCATATAATATTCCAAAATTATGGCTGTTGCCATTTACGAGCATGAAAATGTGCAGTTATTATAACACAAGTATATAATTAAAATATTCGTGACACAATTAATATAAGTAATTTTTAAACGATAATCCAATGATAAATTATAATGAATATATTAGGTGTCTAACCCTTCTTCCCTTTTAGTATCACAATATGTAATATATTATATGTATTTTTCTTTATCTAATCTTATTTCATCAAATCACTGTTTTTGTATAATGGGAAGTGGAGGTTGAATTTATTTTCTTTTGTGGAATGTTACTATAATAATATTACTATAAAAACGTATTATGCAGTGAAAATTATAATTATAGTAATTACTAGAAAAGAACACTTGTTAAGAGACAGTATAAGTTTACACACCAAATATTATTAATCCAAGACAATCAACAGGTTTGCAAAAAGTTAAGATTTTTTTATCAAATAACAATATTAAGCATTTTTATAGCAATAACTCCTTTTATTAAAAGGAGTTATTGCTTACCAAATACAACCTTTCAAATTGGTAACCGGTTAAAACTTTTTTTCCCTTTTTCACTATATGTTTAGCGTTGATAATGATAACATTATTTCCGAAATACGTATCCGCGGTTTATCAGTAATTTTTTGTGGCTTTTGAGTTTAATATTTTTTAGTTTTTTAATTAATAATATTAATAATATAGTTTTAATTTTATTAAATGTTAAAATACTTTATCACTGAATAAATTAGTTATTATTCATTTTAATCTAGTATGCAACAAAAAATCAATAAATTAACTTCTAAACTTTTTTTGAAAAATTATTCATTCATATAAATTAAAAAAAAAAAAATTATTAAGTTAATAATTATTATTATTAAAAAAATAGTATTTCTTAAGCATATCTTATAAAGAACAACCAACCCAAAAATCCAGATTTAAAAAAAATATAATGTTAAATAATGAAAAAATCATTTGCAGTCAGTAGTATAAGTATAATAGTTTTTTTTTTATGATTATACTGTAGGTTTTGTCAACGATATTTCAATAGATACAACTTCAATAGAATGACATATTTGGTTGGATTTCTCATAAACTTGAGCCAACTCCATTCAAAACTGTTAATGAACAAATCAAATGAAAGTTACTAGAATAAAAATTTATGCATTTATAAAATTTGTTTGGACTACTTCTGAGACCCAACTATGTGAAAATTAATCATAGCATAACTTCCCCATAACTAAAATACACATTATAAGCTGAACTACTACATTAAAATAACATAAAATAACTTAAAGTCTCGTTCATTAATTTTTTAGTTTTTACTTATTGAATGTATTTAAAAATGCATTCTCAGTAATGAATTTTTATTTTAGTATAGTTAAAAAATATGAAACAATTCATTAATTCTCAATTAAGAAAAAGTCCTATTCCTAATTTTGAATATTTACAGATATCTGTAAATATTGTAAGTTATATATCCATGAAAGCTTTAATACATTCATAATCATAATGTAGTTTTATCAAATATTATAATTTGTAAATACATTAAGAATCTAATTGTGTATTTAAATTCTGTTATATATTTGTTATAACAGATACTTGTTTCTTTATTTTAAAAGCTTTTAGTAATTTTGTACGAAGGTTATTTCAAAATTAATTTTCAAAAGGAGAAATAGAAAAATAAATAAATTTCATAAAGCAGTTTCATTATCAAATATATTTTTTTTGCAGCTCTATATATAGTTTGTAATGTGGGATTGTATAACCACCCCTCCCCCAAAATATAACGCTGTTGATGTTTTAGACCTTTGATTTTTTTCAGTTCATAAGTTCTTTATTATTTGTAAAATTTTGAATGCAATGGACGAATTCATTTTTGAATCATGTAAAAAAAAAAGAAATTATATCCTGTCTTCATTTTTACTAGGTCATTGAAATCAAATAATTTATCATAATATTCAGGTTAGTTGTGTGAAAATTGTAGCATGACCAAATACTTACAACGGTAAAACTATAATAGCCATCAACATACAGAAGGCACACGTGTTCTAGACTTACGCCGTCATACAGAATATACTAAGTATCACTGTGTGACCGGTTTCGCGCTAATTATCAGACTGTTTGCATTTAGTTTATTTTTAATTAGTGTTAAATTTAATGTATATTTCGAGAACCTTGTGGTTATCCATATAGTGTAAATAAAATTACTAAATGTTCGATTAATCCATGCAAAAACAACAGTAAGTTTACGCGATGTGATGCGCAAGGCTTCGACGTTGTTTATTAGACCGTGGAGTTGAATTTCTTCATATTATTCAATACAATAAAATTTAATTTTTCGTGACAGATCTTGTGGGGCAACACCATGATAATTTTGATAACCGTAAAATGGGTCCTAATTAGTGGGGTTACTTTTTATAATACGTATTATTTTTACTTAAGGTTTATAGTTATCGTTAACAAATGGATATGTAGTAACATTATACACCTAATTTAACTTTCCTTAATTAACATGCCTCCATACATGTTGTATCATATAATGACGTACTTCAATAACATATTTGTATAATTTATTTCAATTTTTTTCAATTTAAATAATTTATTTACTTTTTCATTCACTAATTTATATTATTTAGTATGTAAATAGATTACTGGGCCTCGTTGAGAAAACTCGTATGGAGCCTCAGGGTTATCTCCATAAATTTTATAATAAATTAAATGTATAGAAAATAATATTAAAAACAAAATTACTATTAACTTACTGAACATTTTCACAAAATGCGATAAAATAACAGCGCAGTACCGTATTGACAGAGGTGCCAAAAATATCTTATTTATTTATATATTGAATATTTAAACGTGCAAAACAACCTTTTATATTTTATTTATAATAACACACAAACAATTTAACTAAAATGTATAAACACATATGAATCTCTATATTTTGGAGAATAAAATTTTAAATAAACTTAAAATAGATCTTGGAGTCCAAAAATTATTTTAATAAATATATTGATATCTTAAATAATAATAACTTAGTCTTATATTAAGTATTTTTATTAAAATATTTTATTATTTAAAAAAAGTTAAATTTTTAAAATTTAATTAGTTCAACTTGTAAATTTTAATTTGACATTATTAAATAGAAATTTTTATAAGAATTTTATATTTTTAAATTTATTATTAATCGATATAAGGCCAGGAACTTATGAGACAAGTTCAAAATTCTGTTAATATTAAAATTTTTTTACGTTAATATTATAACATAGTATTTCAATAGATCATAGTAGTCATTTCTATGTAACTCTCGGAGTTTAAAAACAAATTATATTCAGATATGAATTAATTTGTAATTATTTAACTTGGTATTATAAAAACATCTTCTAGCTATTCTAGTTTTTATTTTCGATGCGAAGCTGAGAAAGTTGGATTTGTTTTTATTGTAGTGTGTTGTTTTTTGTCTGTCCATAAAAATGTTCACTGACCAAATAGAGTACACTGGATATTATAAGCTCTCTTTTGGTGAAAATCTGATGAGAAATCTAAGTACAGGAAAGGTTTAAACGTGATCACTTATATAAAATATGTTTTTCAATTCGATTTTTAAAAATGAACAGCAATGTCTGACTACTTTTAACCTATACCAAATTAAAGCTTTTGAAGTGTACTTCAATATTAAAAAAACATTTTTCCGTTGATATTCTTCTATGATATACCGTCAAAATAAAAAAATATATCACTAAAAAAACATGATTTTCATTTAAGCAAAAAATTTAACAATAATTTATTATTTGAGTGAAATATCAAAACATAGATATTATGAAATTTCAAATGTATATATTACTGTGAAATTTAACAGATTCACATTAAAGTGCTTTTTATGATTTTGATGTAAATCACTATCATATATCAACTATATTCGTCCAAATTATGCTGCGTCTCCACTATAACACGACCTTACCGTGCTGCGTCTTTTTTCATTTATTTATAACTGATGTAATTACACGCAAATTATTCCTAAAGTTTTCTTTTCAACACTTGCCTGTATGATTGGTGTCAATGATTCCACATTGAAGTATTACTTTTTGTATAATTGATTTATGTCACATATACACATGCACGTAACAAACAAGTAAATTTTATTTTTCCTAAAATATTTGTGGGACAAAATAGAAATAGGAACAAAAAGTGTATCCCTTTATCATAATGTAACGTACAAGAATTAATTATATGCTTTTATGTATTTTTATCATTTAATGATTGCGCTAAATGAGCACTTATTTTGACGAAAATTTCTTCAAAATAATTTTGTTTTTATTATAAAAACAAAAACCGTCTTATTGTAGAAAATAATATTTTACGAAATATTTATGGCAATATAAACATAAGAATAATTATCTTTCTTGCTAATAGGGATTCAGTCACAACTAACGCTCTTTTGACTTAAATACAATATTTTGTGTTACTCCTTATAAATGTCTGACTAAAATATTTTTTTTATTTTGAAATGATGCGTTAGAAATACTGATGAAAAATTCAATATAATCACATTTTTGTTAATACAGCGACTTAAACCTTTTTAACATTAAGTGATTTAAACGTAAATATAAAAATAATGTGTATAAATTGCTTTGTAAATATTTAATTTAACTCAATTTCAATACACTCATTTTTCAAAAAAATCATTTTATTACACTAAGGAACACGTGTTAAAATTTTGTATGAATTGAAATTTATTTAGTTATTCTTCAATCATCTTGTTTCACTATCTTTATTCAATCAACTTATAATAAACTTTTTTTGATTATAATTGTATATTGATTATAAATTTAATTATCTTTGTCTAAAAATATATTAGTTATATTATTAATTATATTTTACTTAATTTAACTTGTAAATTTTGTATAATATAATTTAAAGATTTGAAATGGTATACATAAAACAAGGGCACCCTATGAACCCCTGAATGATTTTTATTTTACTATGTTTTAAACTTAAAAAAATGAAAAATAATACAAACAGCGTTATTAGCAAATTTTGAGTTTTTTTTACTTTATTTCTATTAAATTATTGTGTGACAATCCCAAAAAAAAATGATTCAGTTTTTTTATTATAATTTTATTTTTTAGGCTAGAGTTATGAGTTATGTTTTGAGGAGATAGGAATCGGAAGCGATAAGAACAGTTACAGAAATGAATGTTGCAGGAAGAAGAGGTAGAGGAAGACCAAAAAAGAGATGGAGGGATGTAATTGAATACTATATGAGGACAGCTGATGTGAGCGTAGATGATGTGGGTGATCGTGCCAAGTGGAAGTTTAGGATAAGGGTGGCCGACCCCAAGTAGTTGGAATTATGTCAAGGAAAAAGAAAATTTTTTAGGCTAAAGTTATTTTTCAATAATAACTTTAAACTATAGTTATCACTCTTGTAAAATATTCAAATAAAAGTATTTTAATACTTTTTCAGTATTCTGATTTCTTAAAATATATGTATTTTAAATAATTTTATTTTGATTTTATATTTATATACATGTATAATACACGAGATAACACAAATACAGGTAGCATTTATTTGCAATGGTAGTAAGGCACATTATTGTGAGTTTATAAATACACCAAATGACATTACAGAAAGTATATCTATTGATAGTCATAATTGATAATAAAAACACTCCATGATTGTGATAGCGACGTCATAAAAAACCAATTAGCTATTTGTGTTTGTAATCTTTCAAATATTATACATGTATATTAATTAAAAAATTTGAAACTTAAAAATTTTATACCTAACAAACGAATTGAGTTATAATAAAAATTCAAATTCTATTTACTATTAAATTAAAGCTCAAACATTTTATTAAATTCAAAATGTGTGTTCTCATTAAAAAAAACCAAAATGAGAACCTTACAAAGCAAAGGATTAAAGATTAAAGAAGTTTTACAGAGCTAATAATTCAATAATAATACGTAATTAAAAGTAACCAATAAATAAAAAATGTTTAAATTATTTTTAGTCTGTAAATAATTCAGTGGGTATGATAAAAAAAATCACTCTGTATTTATACTACATATACATTTTAGTTTATTTATTTCTTGTATTATAAACAACATAATCCTTCAATAATAATATTTAGTCTGGTACTGTTTGTTGCTGAATTGTCCTAGCGTGGAATTGTCGTATAATAAATAGATTTAATTTATTATAAATTTTGTTAAGTTTTTTTTCCATTTTTTTTTAATAACCATTGGTTTATAAAACTGGTAAACATTCAAACAGGCTTATAACATTTATATTTCATATAACTTATTATATTCTATTAAGAAGACTATATTTTTTTTAATTTTCTCGAACTATTTGAATCATTTTTCAAGTATTCAAAAACATATAATTAACATATAAATAAAAATTCTGAATACCTTGTCAACCATTTTTCGAATACGTATTTTAAATATAAAAAAAATTATTTTTTATACGACTGGTAATTATTATACAAGAAATTATTTTCAGCGCTATGTAAAATAGGCTCTTTTTAGATAACATAAAAAAAAAAAAAAGTTGATGTATTTTTAAATTTAATGTGTTTTTTAAATATATGTTTAAACCATTTATGCTTCGTACCGAAGCTAAAAAAACTGAGTGATTTTGAAACGTATCACAATTGAATGTAATATAAATTTCTTAATAAGTTTACATGGCTTGTTTTTTTCATAATTCGTGTATTAATTATTTACAATAATTAAAATAGTATAAAATAGTATACATATCTACGACGTGTAAATCGTAGGTACAAAAAATTTAGAAAGTCATCATTGACAATAATAATAATTATGATGTAAAAACGTATAGATATAAGAATAATAAAAACGAATATTAATATTATTATAAATTAAGTCTAAATGGTAGTGTGAGCGGTTTTTTATTCATAACCACTAAAAGTCTGTATCATAATCGGCTGCAGTTTGGTATGGCGGTTTTCTAGTACCATCATACCTTTGAGCTTGGTGGTGATGATAAGGATCCGACCGATAGTATCTAGAGTTTGGCCCGGCATCGTATCCGTATGCAGGTGGTGGTGGTGGAGCAACAGTCATTGGAGGCGCAACAACTGATCTCCAACTGTCGTATCCTCCATTTCCTCCACCGTAACCTCCTCCACGATACTTTATAAAAATGTTTATAAATTATTTTTTAATATAAATATTTTAATTCCTAACCTAATTTATTACTTAATATAAAAGGGATCTTATTGCCACCTGATGTGAAAAACCTCCTCTATTTTTTAAAAGTGAAATATGTATGTAATTTAATATATAAATAGCGTCCTTTTTTTAATTCTGTGATATAACTTTTTAATTCCATATTGCGCACATAAGAGGTTTTTCACATCAAAATCGATAAGTTAATTATTAAATTTGTAAATATTATACAGGATTCTTACTTTCTTTTGTGACGTCACCGGTTCCCAGCCACGTTGGTTGGTTTCGTCATCGTCTAAAAGATCTTCGGCATCTAATGTTACAGTATCACCATCGTCAAAGTCATCATATCCGTAGTTGTAAGGAGGCGGGCGATGTTGAGGAGCTGGTAGTGGTGCTGGAGCTCTTCCAGCTGTTTTACCAGTACCAACATAGCCACTGTTCATATTACCGGGATGTCTCCATCCATCGTCATCAACCTGTTTTTTGACTGTGTTTCGGCGGTTTCTACGACGTACCAACTATAAAAATATGACAGAGTGATCAGACGTAACTACAAGTGTTTAATGTACGACAGAATACATAAAAATGTTGAAAATCGTTGTACCTACCAAAGTTACTCCGACGTATACTAATGCAGATAGTCCAATGGCTAGAGCACCTACAACAGCCACAGCGGCCGCCCATTGTGGAAGCCAAGACGCTGCTACTTCTTCGTCAATTTCATTGATTCCATTGCCTACAGAACCTCCAAAACCGCTACCCGGTGGTAACACTGCAATTAGTAGACAAATAATAACATCAATAAGGGTAACATAATAAGTCAAGTACAGAATGTTTGATTAATCATTGACCACTAGAATTATTTCCAAAAATAAACTTTTTTTAGCTTTCTTTAGTAGTATTGATTTCTACATTTACATCTTCTTAGTGTGATTACTTATCCTTTTTAGGGTTATGAAGTTTATTTTTTGTTAATAAAAATATACATTTTAACGATCATGAAGGTAGAAAATTATTCAATTATGGAAAAAAAACTTTTAAATCAACATTTCAGAAATGTTTTTGTACCTTGACGGGATAAATAGTATAACAAAATAATGCGTAAGGATAATATAAAATAATAATATTTTATGCTAATTCAGATAGTCCAATGGCTAGAGCACCTACAATAGCCACAGCGGCAGCCAAGACGCTAATACTTCTTCGTCCATTTCATAGTAATGAAATTTTAATTTCAAAATAATATAACCCATACGTCATTTATAGTCTTTATTTTTTAATGTCTTTATTTAATTTAATCAAATTTAACTTAATAATGAATAACTTAATTTTATCTTTATAAATCGAGGAATTAGTACTATTAAACATAACTAGAAAAAAATTACTCCCAATTATTAATATTTTAAGAGAATGAAAATTCAATGATTAATCAATCACTCTGTACACTTTGTAATATAATATTACTTATATTATACGTGTATACATTCTTATACAGAAAGGGCTACTATGTTTTGGTAAGTGATCATAACAAAGTTATAGAATTTATTATAACATAGAGGACCATTTTATTTATAAATTATAAAATTCACCTATAAAGTCTGTCCTTGCTGGATCAACAACATATGTTCCTAGTTTCAGAGAATCGGTTTTTTCTTCACTAGTCTCCAAAGCTTCATTCAACATACGTCTTAATTCAGTTGTACTTACATCAGTTCTACCACCCGTATCCAGTCTAACAAAATAGTCCACCAATACGCTGCCATCTTCATTATTGCCACCAGGGCTAAGAAAACAGAAATGTGATATGAAATATTGATAATAATGTACGAAAATAGTAGCGTATTAAGAGATCTATCGATCTAACATGACTCAAATTAGCAAAGCTGATATAATTAAAAAAAAAAAAATTTGAGCAAAAAAAATTAAATATATTCATAGTCATTTTTCCATTTCAGATTTTCTTCCTTTTCCTTTTATAATACACTTTTAAATATTGTTCTTATATGACTCTAAATAATTTTCTGTTAATTATAGTTTTAAGCATGAATATACCTAAAAGAATCGACAGTCACTCCATTCCGACGGTACCAACGACTCAAGGTAGGCGATGCTGCGTACACTTTATCTAACTGCAATATTAAAAAATCATATAACTTTAATCATTAATATATATTTAATATATAATATGAATGAAGTGAATCGGGGGACCTTGTTTAGTTGAAATCGCTAAAATTTTTAAAAACTGTTAGCAGGGTGACTTCATCAATGATAAAACATTTAAAAGCTATTTAACTTTTAAACTTTGCTATTAGAATAACTTAAATAATAATGTAAAAATATTTATAATTATAAGATATAAATTTAATATTAAATGTTCATAATTGGAATTTTCCAATAATTAAGATATTATCAGTTAACGATATTGTATTAAAAATTGTAATATTGTAGTTGGACATAACTCAAATATTTTCTTTGATATAAAAACTAAAGGCAACATATTATTAAAATTGATTAAAGAATTTTTTAGTTAAAAACTCTATGGTGATCATTCATTGGTGATGTTACCCTGATTAAATTGACTGTATTAAGATAATTAAATGTTCTTTTTTTATATTATAATAACTTCAGGATGAAATAAAAATTAATGATTGAAATAATAATAAACTAACAAAGATCAGAATAATCTAATTAAAAATGTTGACTTTCCTCTTTTTGATAAATCTATACATTTTTGATACACATTCGCCATGGATGTAATATATGTAAAATATATAACTATTTTATATTTTTTTATAATTTCTCCGTGAAAATTACAATACAAAATATTGAATACGATTTTCAAACAAAATTTAAAATCTATATGTATTTTATTCAAGTATTATATTTATAAATCATAAAACTAGTAATTAGGAAATAGGAGAAATAGGAGATATAGTTTTTGAAAAAAGTAAAGTAAAATGTAATTATTATAAAAACAATTAACAATTTTAAAATAAAAATGGTACGATTTTTATTTTAGTAGTTTTTTATTCTTAGTTTTTAGAACTTTTTTATTTGTCTTAAGCATAAATATTAGTTTGAGAGAAGAAATTTATTACACGTCGCGACGCGTCGTTAAGTTTCGATCTTTCTCATAAGCTTATTATTAGATTTACAAAAATTAAGTAGAAAAAAAATTAATCATCCATAATTATTGTCATAAAAATATTTTTTTTTTTATCTGCGCATTTTTGGGGAAAAAACATTAATAACTGAATTAAAAGTTTTATTAATAACTATAAAAAAAAGCTATTTTTAAATATTTTATTCTATTGTGAAAGTTAACGGGAATTTTTCTAAATTTTATCTAGATATTATTTTTTATTTATAATTCAACAACATCGGTATACTAAAATCTGAGTGACAAGGATACAAATAAAAAAAACATATAGCAGTATAATTAATACGTTCAAATATTTGTGTTGATAGTATATATAAAAGTTTATGACTACTATACTTTTCAGGAGAAAAAGATACGCATACCTGTGATTCAATATCTCGCGCTAAACGTCTCCAACCAGACGCGTTATGGTCCCACAAATCTGATGACCATTGAGCTCCAGAATTTAGTTTTAATGTACCGACCAGTTCACACCCAGTCTTTCCGTTTGTGGCGTCCTCTCTACCACAAACACCAGGTGTCGTTGTTTGTGGTTGCGGTGTCGTAGTTGTAGTTGTGGTAGTAGTGGTCGTCGTTGTAGTTGCTGCGGTAGAAGTGGAGGTAATAATTCCTGCGTTGGTGCTAGTTTCTTCTGTTGTCGGCGGAGAAGGCCAACCCGCAAATTCGGTAGTTGCTCTACAATAGAGATAGCACACAAATTTATTTTTAATATTAACTAAATATTAATAATTATAATAAAGCAATGTATTTGAAAATATTATTGTCGATAAAAAAAAAAACCCAGCACAGGGGGGTCGCGGCACAGTGGTGACGTGGCATAGTTGGATCAAGTATAATGATATCTGACAGTGATTAAAATCACTATCAAAAAAAAACGCTTCGATGCAAATCTTTAGATAGTGTTTAATTTTAAAAAATTGGTGGATTATTCCAAAAGCTTCATAAACTGCTAGTTCCTTATTAATATCCTGATTAAGACAAAGTATGTAGAATAAAAAAGAGATTATTAGAAAATAGTATTTCCCATAAAAAAATTATATTGATCAATACACTTTTCAATAAGTTATAGCATTATAATGTTAAAAATGTAAAAAATAAAATTGAGAATTTTCACACAATAATAGCATTTGGTAGCCATTTTCACCTTGAAGATAAAATAAAGTCCGAAATTTTTTTTTTCCATGATAAAGTATATTACATTAGCTTTAATTTAAGATATATATAAAAGTGTCAGACTTTCCGGAACACTTTCAAAATTTAAGTTGAAAAAGTCAATTTTTTGTGAAAAAGTTGTCATTTTGAATCCCCCCCTGTAGGCAGGTAAAAAGTCAGATTTATAAAAAAAATATACCAAATGATAGGTAAAGACATCATGCATCTACAAAAAAAAGAATTATATTGATCCATACATCTTTCGAGAAGTTATAGCATTATAAAGTTAAAAATATAAAAAAGAATTTTTTTACAAAAATCGTATTTTTTTTATTAAGTTTAATGTCTGTTTTCACCATGAAGATAAAATAAAGTCCGAAATTTTTTTTTTCCATAATAAAGTATATTACATTAGCTTTAATTTAAGATATATATAAAAGTGTCAGACTTTCCGGAACACTTTCAAAATTTAAGTTGAAAAAGTCAATTTTTTGTGAAAAAGTTGTCATTTTGAATCCCCCCCTGTAGGCAGGTAAAAAGTCAGATTTATAAAAAAAATATACCAAATGATAGGTAAAGACATCATGCATCTACAAAAAAAAGAATTATATTGATCCATACATCTTTCGAGAAGTTATAGCATTATAAAGTTAAAAATATAAAAAAGAATTTTTTTACAAAAATCGTATTTTTTTTATTAAGTTTAATGTCTGTTTTCACCATGAAGATAAAATAAAGTCCGAAATTTTTTTTTACCATAATAAAGTATATTACATTAGCTTTAATTTAAGATATATATAAAAGTGTCAGACCTTCCGGAACATTTTCAAAATTTAAGTTAAAAAAATTAATTTTTTGTGAAAAAGTTGTCATTTTAAATCCCCCCTTGTGGGCAGGTTAAGGGTTAAATTTATGAAAAAAATATACCAAATGAAAGGTAATGATATTATGCATCTATATAAAAAAGAATTATATTGATATGTTCATTTTTGAAAAAGTTATGGCACTTTTAAGTAAAAAAAATTGAAAAAATTTCGAAAATTAGCGATTTTTAAATTTGTAATTTTTTTGGAGGTTTCCCCCTTTTACGGGGAACGAGGGAATTTTTTTCAATTTTTAAGGGTAATGTCTTCGACTAGATACGATTTGTGATCTTTTGACGTATCGTTGAAAGAAATCGGTTCGGTGAGAGCTGAGAAAAAGTGGTAACAGACACAAAAAAAAAAAAAAAAAAAAAAAAAACACATCTTAGTAAAACCAATACCTTCTCAGCTTCGCATCGAAGCTAAAATGAGATTGTGTTATTTTAGCTTTTTTTGATATTTGCAAATATGGATTTTGAAAATAATGTATATAAAATAATTATCTGAAATTCTATAAATTACAAGGTGTAACTCACAATTGTCTAAGTTTTATTTTTGTTAGTTTATTATGCTTATTCTAAGTAAATCTAATCTATGACATTTTATTTTTTTTTAACCAAGATAATTATAATAATTAAAAAAAAAATAAAACACTCAAATTAAAAAATTTGTAATTCATTTAAATTTAAATTTACTATTATCATTTTATATTATAGTATACATTTACCTGACTGGCCATCCTTTTTGTATAGCAACTGTTGCTAGAGCTGGCGCACCATGTTTTTTAGGAGGTGGTAATGGTTTTCTATTACCAGTTCCACCACCTGGGAATACTAAACCATTATTTACAACACTTGTTGTAGATTCTATAACTGTTGTAGTCGTCGAAGGTGTAGTGGATGTCGTAGTGGTGTTTCCATTATCTAAATTTTCTTCAGGTGTCTCATCAGCAGGTGGCTTATAATCCGGTGGTAATAAGCCTGGTGGCAAAGCTTCAGCGATATCTACAAATTTAATCTTGAGTGGTTTTTTCACTTCAGTCTCATTCGAATTAGTTACATCAGCATTAGTTGTAGAGGTAGTTGATAGAGGCGTAGTACTTGTAGAAGTAGTTGATGAAGGCGTAGTACTAGTAGAAGTAGTTGAAGCTTTTGATCTATAAGATGGTGCTGGACGTGCATTAAATCCAGCAGGTAAAAGACCAGCCGATAATGGTTCCTCGTTGAACACGATAGAATCGAGAAGACTCTTCTTTTTAGCAGGTTTAGCTGTTGTACTTGTTGTGGTCATTCGTTGCTTAGATGGTACAAATTTGCGAACAAATTTGGGCGTGTCATCATCACTTTCATCATCATTTTCGTCTTCATCTTCATCTTCATTCTCTTTTCGAGTGGTACTTTTAGGAGGTGGTAAAGTAGTGGTGGTAGGACTACTGGTTGTAGAACTCACAGTGGTAGTAGTAGGAATGGTAGTTGTGGTATAGTTGGTAATTTTAGTTATAGTAGTAGGAATGGCAGTAGAATTTAAAGAAGTTGTAGTCGAGACCACTATGGTGCTTTCTTCGGAAGTCTGTTTTTGTTGTGGATATAATTGGTTCAAAAGGATACCATCTGCTAATCCAGATTGTACTCTATCCAATTTATCCACAATACTCTCTGCAGTGGCAGTATTCATAGTTGTCGTTGCCGGTGAAGTTTTTGGCACTGCCAAAGATACCGATGAACGACTTGACTGTACTTGTACTGATACAGACGTTTTACGAGGACTCTCCGTGGATGATGGTACACCATTTAATTTTTTTCTATCAACCAATGACTGAGGTGTTTGTGGTTGTGATTTATTAGGGAGTTCAATTTTTTTGGTAGTTGGACGAATGGTGGTGGGAATAATATTACGAATTGTGGTACTGCTTGGACCAGCAAGAGATTGTTTGTCCAAATCTTCATCCACTTCATAAATGTACTCGTAGTCATCATCTGCAGACACCGGGACAGTTCGGGTAGTTGAAGTGGTAGTTGATGAAGGTCTGTTAGTTGACGAGACATGATTTAGCACATTACGTGCACGTGAGGGACGTAACGTAGTCACTGGAGGTGGAGTTGTAGGGAGATGACGAGGAGGTTGTTGAAGACGCGAAGATGGTTTTTGAGGAAATGATTCGACAGAAGTTGCTGTCGGGTTTATTTTACCAGATCTAAATGACTGGGAAGAGGCAGTGGTAAATCGATGTGCTACTGGTGGATTAAAAGTTGTAGGTTTCCAATCAGTAATTGTAGTGGGAAGCGTTGAAGTAGCTGAATTTCTCCATGATTGCACTGGTCGACGAGTGGTAATTGCTGGTAAAGAAGGGTCGTCATGCCTAACAAGAGCTGTAAACCCAACTAAAGGTTGCCTTCCAGGTTGTTCGGCTGACTGATTTTCTGCAAGTTCCTCACTACCTGATGATGGCGACCATCGCCATCCAGTGACAGAGGGTTGTTGTACTGATGATGGACGAAGAAATGTATTAGGTTGCTGCTGTTGAAACTGTTGTTGCTCTTCGGGGAAAAATCTCTCGAATTGTTGCAGTCTCTGTTGTCTTTGTGGGTCTTCTTGACGCTGTCTTTGTTTGAATGGAGAAGATACGGTTGACACTGGCAGTTGTTCAGGTTGGTCTTGTAACAAAAACTGCTGCCGGAAAGGTCCCGAGTTTGTAACAAATGTCTGTGGTGAATGAGAAAAGAAAGAAGACGAATCATCTGTAAAATCTTCACTAGACCCAGAATTCCATGAACCTCCAACTACCCTTTGTCGCTGGGCTGCAAAAAAAAAGCCGTCATTATAAAATTTATCTTAGATCCATTCAAAGTTAACTTCAATTGTTACATAAAGTATGAACAGAACTTCAATTACACAGCTCAACAAAATTTGTAATTTTTATGAAATGTTTATATTAATTCCGATAGGTGGTTATTTAACACTGATTACCCTTAGTTATATATCTTTAGTTATTTTTTACCATCAATACTCTAGATTCAATTTGATTATTTGTAAAATAATCATTTTTTTTTCATAAAATGTTATTATTAAAAAAAAGAATAAAATCAAATTTTGAAATTTTCAACTATATAATTAATTATAGTAATATAAACATTGAAAATTGTCTAATTTTTACATAATACACATAGTAGATCAAGATATCACCTCAATAGAAGGAAAGATACCAAGAAACTTATGATGGGTGAATAAATATGTATAGACTTTAATTAGAAATAAAAATATGAAAATAAAAAAAGAAGTTTAAATGGCTATTTTTAAAATAATTTATGTGAAGTATTTATATATTTTTATCTAATTTTATGTTAAAAAAAGACTTTTAATGTTTTTTTTAACTATGTTGAATGAAATGGTCGAAAATTTCCAAATATAGTTATACCATAGAATTAAAAATACTTAGGTCTGCAATTTTTTTCAACCATATTTAACTATATTTTTTATGTTAAAGAAATTAAATAAAAAAAATATACATAATAAAAATTTGTTTACCTATTAAATTTTTTTGAGCTACAATGCAAAGCTGAAAAGGTATTAATTATATTATGCGTTTTTTTTTTAATATATGTTAAATTAAAGCTTATGTTACGTACTGTAAATTAAAAAAAGAAATTTTTCTTGAGGACCTATTTTTTATGTGCAAATGGCAATCAAAATTGAACACAAAATAGGAATTAATTTCGCTTTTGGAATAATTCACCAATTTCTTAAAATTAAACATTTGCTACAGATTTGCATTGAAGCGTTTCTTATGATAGTGATTTTAATCACTGTCAGATTTCATCTATACTTGTCCCAACTATGTCACTTTTACACTTTGCTAGATATCGTCTATATTTGTCTCAACTATGCTACGTTCACGTTGTGCAGGGACCCCACTGTGCTAACGTTTTTTATTAATATTATTCAATGCAAACTTTCGCCGAAAAAGCATGAATAACTAAAATATAAAGAACAGTTTAAAATTAACTTTTTTTTATATGCTGAAAAACTCAACTTAGAAGTCCATATCAAAGGAAAAATTAACGGAATGATTTAAAAATTGTAAAAATTATCACTTTAAATAAAACTAAATAATAATGAAAAAAATAATTTTATGTAATAAATCTGTAATTTTACAAAGATTCAAAATGTGGCTAAAATATTGAAAGTAGAAGATAACTAAGGACATGCTCGGAATCAATGTCAAAAAATCTATCAGAAACAATAAAAATATATTAATAAACATTCCATGGCCCAAATTTTGTCAAGCTATACCATTTATACATTAATTAATGAGAAAATCCATGGATAGAATATTTTTTTTTTAATTTGAAGTTGAGTTATGGTTAATTTAGTATGTATATCCACACTATGTCATAAATTTGTATATCCATAACTATACTGTTTATTATATTGTTTTGTTTAAGATAGATTTAAAAATTTAACTCTTATAAATTTCAAACCTTTATAATGACAAATACTAAATGATAAATGAAAAACTTTCTTAAATCTCGATTTTTAGGAGTTATTAGACATTAAAGCCAAGAATCAAACAATTTTTGAGAAAAATAGATAATTTGGAAATGTTTAGTTTAGGAACTGAATAGTGTGCCATAAGAAAGGAAACAGTTTTCTATTATTTACTGATCTGTTTCCTTACTTACTGAAAATTTTTTTTTCGATTTAAATTGAAACGTTACAAATTAAGTGATATCCTCCTCTTCGAACAACTAGTTGTTTTAAAACAGAATAAAATTTATTTTTAAAGTTAGGGTTACATAATAACTTATTCATCTGTAATAAATACTATCTGTCCCGACCACGTTTCGCTGTGACTTAATTATTATACGATTAATATTATTTTCAATTATGTAACATAACTATGCAAATATTTATAAAATTTATGAATCTGAGTTATCGGAGATTATCATTGAATACAATTTTTAACACTTAGCAATGAAGAATGACCCGAAATTTTTTTTTTGATTTTATACATTATTTATCTGAAATTCAATTACAAAAAAACAAAAAATTAATAAGTAATATCCAAATTTTATATTGCTTACATTTATATAAATTAAAATGAATCAATGAGGTATCAAAGGATGATTTTCCAAACAATTATGTTACTACTAAAATTTAATTAAGGGCTATTTGATGCACAATAGTTTTAGTTAACCTGTCTTTTGCTAATATGAATAAATTTGACGGTTTACTAACACGTGAGCATGCAACATATAATTGACCATGGGAGAAACATAGATTTTCTAAATGTAAGTCGCAAATGCACATTGTTTAGTCTTGAGATTTGTTAATGGTCATAGCGAATGCTAATCAAACAGGGAATTGAAGTCATTTGAATGATATTGTGGTATCTAGCGGAATGATTGGGATACGTGGCGACAGAACAACTTTTCCTTCAAATCTCCCTGTCAAAATGGTTGCTTCAATAACATTTCCGGTGATTCTTTTGATGACCAAACGTGTACCAATGCAAAGTCTGGGTGGATTCAAATTACGTAGTAGATTAATCGGTGATCCAATTTTTATCCAAAGATTGTGTGGTGGCATTCCTGGTATATCCAGGGAATTTAACATTTCTGTTGGGTAATCTACAGTTTCGTCTTCATCAACAACACTATCGATCAACTTAAACGTCATCAGATCACCCAATAAGAACTGCTGTATCTGGAAGTTAATTTCATTAACATCAACATTTTTGGCGGCTAAAATTGCACTCTCACTAAGCCAATCGTAATTTAAGTAATTATTCAGTAGCCGGGAAAACCTTTTCGATCAATTCTGATTTTGTCTCGACTAATGTGCAGAAGTTATCTGGCAATTTAATGCATTATGTATTTAGATGCAGTCCTATTCTACCATTGCCAATATCCATCAATTGTTCGTAAAATATTTGTGCTGATGGATCGCAATTACACTCGCATGTTATAGTTTTGAGAAGTGTTACAATTATTGAAAGAAAACACATATAGACAGGCGCCATCTGTTGGACGCTTACATTACTTTAATAATGAAAATTAATAAAATATAAAGTTTCATACCGCCATCTATAAGAAATTAATAGCAATTGACTATTACGAATATAATTTTCAATAAAAGATAACTGAGGCTATTAATCAAGATAAAACTATCCTATTGTCTAAGTTGGACCCAATTACAGATGAAATTTCATCAAAATCGGTTCAGTAGTTTCGATGTTCATTGCGAACAAACATAGTGACATGAGATTTTTATATATAAAGATTACGTTATTTATATATTTGTGTATTATTTTTTATTTTATAGAACTTCTATATACAGAGTGATCGATTTGTAATAAACTACTCGATTACTCTCAAAATAAATATAATATTGAAAAAAAAGTTTTGGATTTATTTTAGTTAGATATATTTCTTAATATATCAGCTAATAATTACTTTTTATAATCATTCCTTATAACTTAAAAAGTTGTCAACATTATTTTTTTAAATGTTATAATACATATTTAATTAACTTATAAAATAGAAAATTATCTAATAAAGTATATGACTGGTTGGGTTTGTGATCTAACATGACCAGTACTTCGGAATAACTTCCAAAGTACTAATCCAAAAGTTTTTATCAAGTCATGACTAGTCATTTTCTTAATTAGATTATTTCCTATTTTATAAGGTAATTAAATATGTATGTTACCATTTAAAAAAATATAATTGACACCCGTTTAAGTTGTAAGGGATGATTCCAAAAAGTAATTATTGGCTGATAAATAAAGAATTATAAGTAGCTAAAAGAATTGGGAATAGTTTTTTTTTTAACATTTTTTTTTTTTTATTGGAGTTGTTTAAGTTGATCCCAAAATTTAATCCTATTTCTTATTTAACATAAGTAAAAATTCTACGAAAATCATATTACATCGTATAAGGTGAAGTAATCTTAAGTAATAGCATGAATTACTTATACACGCCTTGCATGTTTTGGTCATTAAGTGTACTTGACTAATATTTGTTTCGACATTAAAGTTCTATTACATGGTCAATTTTTATACGAAAATCAAAAATCAGATAAAATATATTAAAAATAACAAAAAGACATTAATTTTTATGTTCTGTACCTATTTAAGAATCATTTATATTAATATAATAAGAGAATACTTCATAAATCAGCTATTATAATTTAGCAGTATGATTTTACGAAATTAAAAATGAATGCTCTGAATTTAATATTTTCGAAAGAAAAATTAATTCATCATTGTAATGTTTAGAGTCAACGATATAAGTAACAGAGTTCAAGAACTACGCCTAACCTCTTCAAACAATTTCAAAGTTGTGTTAAATGAATTAGATCAACTAAAGAACTTAGTAATAACTTGATAACAAATATAATAATATTATTTTACAAAAAGCATAGACACGCAAATAGGCTACATAGACAATGTGCGTCTATATTGCTCCGTGTAAGGGAACGTGTCATTATTTCGATCATTGAACCCTATTCTGGTGGTAAACTAAATGGAATAGAAACAATATTTTCAATATTCATCCAAGATGAATTGGTAAAATAACATGCTTATTATTAATGAACAAACTTTAGTAAAATGAACGATTAATTCGCAAAATATACTTTCCTCGCTAGCATGATTAGAGAAATAGTTTATGGTCGCTTAACCCATCCACAAAAAATTATGAAAACTATTATATAAAAAATGAGGAAATAAGCTATGCTACTTAAAAATGTTGTTTTAATTGCGGCTATGATAGCCTTTTATTTTTATTAAAATTTGTTCAATAAAAATGTGGTTAATATTTCTTAAAATTAAAACTAAATTAAAAATATTATTAATAGTTTTAATTTTAAGTAAAATTTGTCTGTTATCAGAAAATGTCTAAAAAGTTTTTATCTATTAAGAGTTAAAATATGAACGAGAACATGTTTTTATTATAAGTAAAGGTAATAATATTAAAATAATTTCCAGGGCTATAAATTGTAACCGAAATCGATCAGATCTATCGATCGCCCAAATGCATCATTTACTCCAATGTTTTCTTAAGTTCGTTTGAAGTATTATGAACAGCTGAAATTTAATTCTTATCAAATATGATTACCAATGTTGATGAAAAAAAATACTTTGTACATAATTCCTAAACGATGACCTACATTTAATAGATATATAATTGCTAGTGGTCGGCTATAATAGTATTGTAACACACGTACTGCACTCGATTTTTGTTTGCAATGGTTTTATTCGTTGACGGCCGCTGCCATAAGTGAAAGTCGTCTGCTCTTTCGGCCTTCGTTTATACGTCAATATCGTGCGAACACCTCGAGCGTTTTATTTATATTTTTTTCTTAATTTTAAAATGGTTTGCTATGGGAAATCATGTGTATTATTGTACACGATTTTCGGGCAACCGGCACACGCTTTTATTTGTGATACATATTCAATAGAAGATTTCTTACTGAACAGCTCACGCCGTTGCGAATTAGTCTGAACGCACCGGGCAGAGTTCATAGCCGTTGCCGACCGTCAACGGGTGTCGGAATACATGCTGCACAGGTATTAGTGCCGTCGGTTTGTTATGTATGATATCATTAGTGTTACTGGTGTAATAACGGGAGGTGTGGCGTGTATGGAAATAGTAAATTATTGCTTTTAGTGGAAACTTAATATAATATTCCGTTGTGGGACGCACAAACAGAGAAACTACCGAATATGTGCACTCGGTGCCATTACACGTTATTAGATTAGAATTTAGAAAACGTTCGGCGGAGTTGTTATGCCGTGTACGACGCATTCCAAAGCAGTTTTCACCGACAAAAATAATTCACGGGAAAGCAAATTATACTAACATTTATCTATATAATAAAAATAATAATTTCGTATGTCAATTTCCTGCAGTTGTATTAATGTAAATTTATGGTAAATGTTTACGGTGACGGTCGCCTGTTACATTTCAATAACAACAATTATCATAATGATTTCGGAAGAAACGGTTAAGAGAAAACATTATTTTCATTCTAATTGATGTGATAAAAACGAAAATATTTTCTTTTCTCTGTTTTTAATAAGCGTCTGGATGTCTAACTATAATACTTGTTTATTTGGTAATAACTTGGTAGCGAACAGCTGTGATTCACAAACCTAGCAACCAACAACTATGATAAGCAGTGGTGACTAATCGTATATTAGCTATTTCAAATTAATTGATGCGTCAATTAAGTGATCATAAATATATTTAACTTATAATGTAAATCTATAAAAATAATTTCCTTAATAATAGTTAATCTAACGTAGAATTTTTAAATATATAATATATCATTGTCTGATTATAACATATGCGTTTGAATTTATTATTTTATCTAATTCTATAGTCATTTTTTTACCAAATAAATGACAAATCAATATTCAACATAAAATGTTGATAAGTTTTAACATTTAATTCTAAGGTCCTTTTTGAATCTTTATTTTGAAAGATTGTATCTTCGAATTATTTTTAATGGTCATAGTATAAATTATTGATTATTTAAAATAGATTTTAATAAATAATACTTTTATTTCACAATACATGCATAAAGAATATAAATTAAAACTTTACAATTTAATGATAATTGTTGTAGTACCCCAAAAAAGTTAAACTTATAAGCTTATATATTGAGTTCAGTATCTTATGAAATTGCAAACTAACCAACAAAACACTATAAATAATATTTAAAAACATTCTTATTATTTACACGTTTAGGACCTAATATCATAACAACGAAATAACACATTAAAAACTATTTTAATAATTAAAGTAATGAATATAACAAAACATTTACATGCATCATTAACAATTTTAAACTAGAGAAAGACTCGTTATTTATATTATATTTTATCCCGAAAAAATAGGACTAAAATTTGCAAACATCATACTGTGCAGAGGAATATTAAAATTGTTTTATAATCTGTTAGAATAAGTGTGAATTGAATTATATTTATTTAAATCTAATTAATACAAATAACGTAAAATGTTTTTCTATTTAACAATATAGATAGGTAAGATATTAAATTCCTTTTATAATAAGTTGATAATATTTATTGTATTATTTGGGCTTCTTTAACGAAACAATTTTTATTTTTCCTAGTCATTTTTAAATAAGGAAACTATAAATTTAAAAAATGGAGGATTAATCACCCCATTTGCCGCTGTTTGTTATCATCTGTTAAAACGCTTAACCAAACAAGTCTAAAACAACATTTACAAACTATAATATTTACCAGGGAAAAATTCTGAAACCAATATTTTTAAAAAACTTAATTGACTGGCTTTACATAAACGTAGTATTTTTTATATACGTTGGTTAGTTCTTATTTGATGTGTTATATTTATATTTTAGTCACGTAATTTTTAATACTTTTAATATAAAATATCGTTTTAAAAAAATCTATTTTGTTTATAAATTTTGTTTTCATTAAAAAAGTCATAAAATAAGTTAGCTAAAAACACGTTTGGAGTTTCATAGTAATTTTGATATCCTAGTAGCTTTGGTTGGGTTTATCTAAGTTCTTGGTATTTCTATTTTTTTATTTATATACTAATTGAAAAGAAATTTGATTTTAAGTAAACATCAATTAACCAAAATGTTGTAGTATTGATTTTTTGAGGACCCTGTTTTTCTCACGGACTCCTTGAAAACTAGATTTAACGTACATAATTAATGTGACTTTTACTTAATTCAACAATAATAGCTAACAAACGTTTGAAAATGTTCACGATCTGATGAGTAAATTGATAGTTACAGAATTATTTCATAGTTATTAAATTATTGTTAAACGACATTTTTTCTCACGTTTAGAATACAAATAATAAGAAAGTTCTTAATTTAATTTTATAAAATATCTAAAAACTGGTTCCAATATGTATTTATTGTTTTTTCATTATTTAATTTCTTACTATAAAATGTAACAATCATTAACTAATATAACAAAGAATTTTGCTGATATCAAAGTGTTTCTCATTACTCATACGCATATTAGTTAGCGTCACAAATATGTTAATAGCTACTCGAAGCAGCGAACTAATTGAAAAAAAAAACAATTTTCCAATAGGTAAATTCTAAAATATCTCTAATACTTTTTAATGGCTTTTATATTATTGCATTAATTAATAAATAAATCTATACGAAAATGTTTTAAACATAAACATAATATGTTTGTCCATTATTGGAAAAACATCATAATTAGCTAGTGCAACGTTTTAATGTTTGTAATTTATCAAATAAATAAAAATTTTATGAATATATTTTTTCTATAAACTTTAAAATGTTGCACTAACTATGCGATTTTTTCATTACAAAAATTGTCTTGGGTACTTACAGTAAAAACACTGTTATAACGAAATAATTAACAATCAATATATTTTCACCTGAACTTTTAGAAGTTTTTCTTAATAATTTTAATGTTTTAAATTTAAAAAAAAAATTAATTTAATATGTTGAAATCATAAAATGTCCAATATTGATTGATACCAATTATGTACAATAGGTATAAATAAACACAATAAAAAATATTTATCTAACTATGTGTTAACTAGAAAAAAGGATTAAGAGCTTACTGTCACACTACACTATTTTATAGTATATTCATTTCTATAGTTAACATTTAGATCTAATTAATAGATAGACACAATGTAAGTCGAGGATGCTTGAAAAAATCGTCGAAATCTATGTAATTAAATATCATTAATACTTTCGGTACTTTTATTTTTGTTCGAATTATTGTAGAATGATTGTATAATGATTGTATAATTATTAATTAGAATTTAATATAATTATTAATTAGAAAAATTAAAAAACTATATGAAAAAGACAAATGCATCATGAAGAGCTGCTTAATTTTTTATCTTAGTAAATTCAATAGAAATTTCTGAATGGTTTGCTACAATTTAGTAGTATTTAATCAAATGATATTTAAATATATCATATTATAATTTAAATATAAATAACAGTATATTTTTACGCAAACAAAAAAAAGGAAATTCAATTAAGTAAATCTATTTGTTTCTCAATATCAGATTGTCAAACTTTCTGTGCACAAATTGGTTATCATGAATTTACAAGAAAGTTTACCGGTTATAATATTAAAACGTGAAAATATACAATTAGCGTACAATTAAAACTTTCCAAGGCGTGACATTTGTCAGTGCACTCGCACCAAGCTTACTATTATTAATCATTTATTATAATTATCACGGTATTCTTAATATTAATAGCACCGTTGGTGTTAGACAAAAGAAAAATTAATACAACCAACACATACTGTTATTGCTCAAGCGTTTCGCCCCCCCCCCTCCATTGAAAATAGTATAGCGTCCTATAGTGTTAATATATATATTTTTACATTTATGCGTTAATAATAACATTTATTTTCGACGCCATCGACAGGAGGTTGAACGGTTTTTCATTTGATCGTTTGGTTTGGTTTTGTTTCATCTAAAACAATGAGTAGAGATACTCATTTAGATTACAATATGTCAAAGGGTTAACATTATATCCCAGGGAACTGCGATGGAAAATTAGCGCAGCGAAATATACGCAATGAAATTCAATTATCTCTCAGCAGAGGAAACGCTTAAGATCGAGCGCATGTGGCTGTTGGGGCCCACACAACGATAACGTAACGGCTCGTCGTATGTGCTCGCGGCGAGACAATGACACTATTACGTATGTGATTGTTATAGATACACTGTTGTTGTTGCAAATTATTGTTCTCTGCGGGAAATCTGCGGTGTATGATCCGTTGTCATCACCGCCGCATTTTTCACGGTTATTGGCCGTAAAAGTCGATTACCGCATCCAGACAACGTGGACCACATGTAACACTCGATTAGGTTTTTCTGTCGTTTTACAAGCGCACAAACGACAACATGCGACATTACAATAATATTGTTATTATTGTCCATAACAACAATAGAAAAGTGTTGACAACGTGTTTACATTGCAGAAATTCTGTTAATGGTGAGTGACGGGGAGAAAGTGAAATCCGAGAGAAAATACTGCAATATCATTACTACTGGATTACACATTCGGTGGCCAACCCGGCAACGTCGCCGCCAGAACTGTCGGTCGACGGTCGGGTGAATGGTATGCCGCGACCGCCTCCGCCGTCAAGGCCGACGCGTACACGTTTGACGCGAAGCGGGTTTTTCCGTTTAAGCCCTATGACCATAGCGTTTAAAAAACGTAACTTTATCATTTATTCTAGTGATAACAGTTTTTGTCAACACTCGAAAGACATCATGCAAACCATAAGAACTTACCCGAAGTGGAGGTGCACAGCAAAGTGACCAGCAACAACACGACAACTGACTCGGTCATGACAAATGCCGCTGATCTACTGCTTGTCCTTAAATTAGTGGCCGTCATCGGCTGAAAGAAGCGATCTCTCGAAAACGTCGATGGCCACCGCGACGGCTTGCCGCTGCGGTCAACGCGACGGTCATCGTTGGGTCGCCGTATTGTTACTCGATAATTTACTCACAGTTCGCAATAACTAATCGTCGTACGCTTATCGAGAACGTTTCAACTGAGCAGAGAAATGGCGAACGTTCGACTTTACCGGCACAATTTCGAGGATTTCACTGTGATACCAACGAGTAATAACTTAATCCAGGTTTGATGGCGTCTGCGTTACGACGACTCGTATGTTGTACTGTCCCGTCGGCGAACGGCACCGAAGACGTGGTGTTTGTTGGGTTGCGTAACATCGACCTCCTCCTCCACGCGACTGCCGTGTCTTTGTTGTGCTCGGTACTAACCGTCGGGTAGGAGGTTGTGCAATGCCGCGCCGCACTGTGTCAAACTGCTCCAGGATTTGTCCGTCGATTATACCTGTAGAGGGGGCCAACCGGATCTCTGTGGCATGCAGCGCAACTCGGTCTTTTCCAGCGGACGTTAACGGCACAGCTTGTGAGTAATACAGCACCTTATGGACAGTGGCACGCGCCAATTTGTATTCTTTCGTGAAATAAACAAATACGATAGATAAATGAATCATTAAAAACTGTTATTTTACGGTAATAGAAACTCACTTTTAATTTTGATCAATATTAAAGAAATTGACCGAAACACCACTTTAACCCTGAGATTTAAATGCTGGATCCAATCATTGATCATAGAGCCCAATGGGTGAACTCATTTGTTTTTTTTTTTATTTTCATGCTTACCATTTTATTAATCAAAACTTTTTGAAAATTGGGTGGAATAATTTGAAATTTCAATCAATTATTCAATCAACTTTTAAAAATCCAATAAATATACAAGAGAGTATTTGAATGATGAATAATTAAGTAAACATTTTTTTTGCAATTCAGTTTTTGAAAGTGCTCACGAAAATCTCAACAATTTTTAATATAAATGAAATCAAAATTTATTAATTATAGTTAGAGATTAAAAGAAAAATTCCAACAATATTTTACAGTATAAGTAGATTAACTTTACATTATAAGTAGAAATAAATTGTTTTTAATCAAATTAGCCATTTTTAACATCATAAAATATATTGTGGATAATTTTTTCATGGCGTATTGTACATACATATTTGGCCGATTTAAACTATTAAAACACCCTCCCTCCAAACAAATTTCATCAAGTTTTCTTCAAGCACATTGAATTCATATCGAATCGATGATAAAGCGTTTTATGATAGAGATGTTTATTACTATAAAATATTTGTCTATACTAGTGTCTGCTATATCAGATCACCACTATGTGGAGCACTGACACTACTGTTTTTTTATACTTAATACTTTGCATTTATAACAGTGTATATTCCAGTAGTTCAAAAAAACAAACCCAATAACGATTAATAACATAAATTTTTAGTCACCTGTTTAAAATTATTTAAAGTAAATTATATATATATTTTTTTGTTTCCATAAACGTTCTCAACTCTCACAGAAACGAATTTGATAATTAATACGTTAGAAAATTTTTTTCAAATACGAGAAGTTCCTTCAAGAGTTGAAAAAAACAATCCTCTAATTTTGTTTTTTAGGAACAATATCTTTCTAAAAATGTTGATATATTACATTAAATTATGTAACCATCGAAAGAGCAAATTCAGATAATTTTATTTTTAAATTGTTATTAATTTTAAAGATATTTTTATCGGTTATACTAGAGAACTTTTCTTTTGATAAACTTTTTTTAAGAGAGTTTGAATGCAGCAACATAAGCGTACCAACATTTTTCTGTATAATATTTGATTATGTTCTAGAACGTGTGCGACCTTAAACCTATATCAAATTGAAGTTTTTTAAGTGAACTATAATATTACAAAAAATAATTCCTATGACTTATCTTCCATGAATAATTTGATTCTTTAATGATAAAAAATAAAATATTTAAAACAAAATAGTAATATTTTGATTAAAATTTGTCTTTATTTTTTCGTATTTTTTATACACAAATGCATTGAAGCGTGTTATGATAGCAAAGTTAATCATCAACAGATTTCAATCTACAGAGTGGTCGGTTTATCATAAACCCCTCGATTACTCTTTAAATAAATACATTATTGGGAAAAACATTTTGGATATCTTTTTGCATATATTTCTTAATTTATCAATTAATAATTAATTTTTAGAATCATCCCTAATAATTTAAAGGGATGTCAACTTTATTTTTTCAAATGGCAACATACATATTTAACTAGAATATAAAACATAAAATAATCTAATTAAAAAAACGGTAGCACAGTGGGGTCGAGGCACAGTGTAAACAAGGCATAGATGGGACAAGTATAGATGATATTTGACAGTGATTAAAATCACTATCATAAGAAACGCTTTTGATAGCCCAAAAGTTGTTAGCGATCAGACATTTTCTTAATTACTTTACTATTTATTAAATAATCTAGTTAGTTAGATACGTTGCTGTTTGAAAAAACGATGTTGACACGCCTATAATTTATAAGAGATGATCCTCAAAAATAGTTATTATCAGATATATTAAGAAATATATGCAGCTAAAAGAAATCAAAAAATGGTTTTCCAATTCTCTATTTATTTTGAGTGTAGTTAAGCCGGATGTCTATACAGGTTTTAACTTTATAATGCAATTATTTTATTGCCATTATACGATAATTCTTTTAACGCTAGCCACTCGATTTCTCTAAAAATATAATTATGTTAAAAAAATTTCGATTATTAAAATTTTAAAATATCGAAAAGGTGAACCTAGATATGACAATATTTATCATTAGACATTTTTCGGTCACGCTTTTCCTCTCATCTAGGAATAAAAACGTTTATAATTTTCGAAGTAATGGTCAAAAATTTTGATCGCTTTAAAATCTACAAATAAAGCCTTTTTATTTTGAATAAGTAAGCCAAGATTTTATCTATAACTTTTTGGGTAGACTTTACATTTTAATACAGTATTTTTTAATTTGGTCATTGGGTTTTTAAGGAATTTTTGTATATTATAATAAATAATAAAAATAAAAAATATTACAAAAAATTATATATTAATGTTTTGTATTCTAAAAGGTTTATTTGTTATCGATTTGAGAATTATTCTTCTGGCTCATTTTCCTATTATTAATATATTACATGCTTATTTATAATATGGTTTTTATAGTAGAAAAAAAATTTAATCGTTTTTACTAACATTAACAATTTTATTATCAATAAGTAGTTTAATCTTTGTTTATTTTAT
The DNA here is from genome assembly GCF_025091365.1 of Daktulosphaira vitifoliae. NCBI lineage: Eukaryota > Metazoa > Arthropoda > Insecta > Hemiptera > Phylloxeridae > Daktulosphaira > Daktulosphaira vitifoliae. The sequence goes on along the minus strand of NW_026099573.1, from coordinate 7,495,248 downwards.
TTTTATTACTATTTTGTTTAACGGAATGTTAATGATTCAATTTTATTTCCAAGTGTATGTGTTTTTAGGATTTTTAATGTGAAATATTTTACGTGAACTTTTTTAGTTGAAATATTTTAAACTTGAAAGTTTTAGCATACTAGAAATATTTTAATGAAAAATTAAAAAAAAATAAGTACAGTGCTCTTTATTGTGTATACCATACCCTATTTTTCGTTAAATAATGATTTTATCATAATAATGTATAGATTAAAATTTAATTAGTTTTTATAAATCATTCTTAATATCAAGTTTATTGTAGGAAATAATTGTACCTTAGTATAGATAATAGGGTTAACTTTCAAAAGTTAAATGTGAACCCATTATTTTTTATACTATTAAATGGAGAATGATCTCATCAAATCTTAACTGGTCAATAACGAGATTTTATTGTTATTTTTTGAATTGCTATATTTTTAGTTATAAATGAGTAAAATACACAATGTAGAAGATTTCTTATCTGTATGTTATGGTAAAAATAGAGCGTCATTAAACACTATCTCTCACCTCACCTTATTAAAATCTTTAAATGTTAGTATCATAATAAGTAATATATATAGTATATATATATATAAAAAAAAACTATTTCGAAAATTTGAACCAGCTTAAATTTTCCTTTATATTGTCTTACATTTACAGTCGTCGATTACCGGTATGGTAATATGTAAATCTATTGAGTTATGAGGTCCGGGATCAAATCCCATGGGGCATGTTAATTTTTTCTTAATTTATTTTTATCACTGTCAAAAAATTCAAAGTTTGTATGATTGTTATCTCATGTATATTAGTATTATTTATTTATTACCGTATACTATTAGTAGTTAGAACTAACACCTACTACCAAAGAATATCCTTAAAAAATCCTTAACATACCGATAGCCATTTTATGATAAATAGGTACAATAGTAAAATGATAGAAAGAGTATGAAGCTAAAGAAAAAGTTATGTTAAGAATTATGTTAGAAAGGTTAATAATGAAAATATCATATATAATGGTTTAGTACAAAAATGAACTAAATACATTTATGTCATTTCAGGAGAAAAGTTTGAAATTTTTTTACATTTTGAACTTATTTACTATAAATTTTCATAGAAAGTTATCTAAATTACACAGTTAACTCATTTCATCAAAAATGCACTTCATACTTTTTTATACTCGGCTATTGAAAAATAATATTTTTTTCACATTCAATGAAAAACAGTGATAACGAGAAAAAAAAGGACAACAGAAATAAAAATAATGATAAATAGGAATCAAGCTAAGTCCGCAGTATAACTCCAACCTCGGACTTTTAACTATCGTTTCAGAGATGAACTTTGCGTCCATTTACATATTCTAATAACCAAAAGAATGGCAATAGTACTGTTAAATATATTTAGGTTATATTAGGTTATTACTTAAAAAATGTAGTTAGTGTATTAAAACTACTCTTATCTGATATTCACTGATGATGATAGAATCTTGATTATAGACTTGTGGTTACTAAGAGTGTTGTTAAAATTATAGTAGGTATGTTAATGAAAGAGAATTGTATGTGATTAATAAAAGCGTTTTTATTACTATGAAAAGTGTTAATGATTTTGACAAATGTATGGTTTAAACTTAATAACGAATGTTAAGACTATAGACTCAGTATAAAGAATATTCTAAAGTACGTGGGGAATTATCTTAAAGAATATTAAGAATATTAATATTAATATTAATAATATTCTAAATAGCTGAAATACAATTTTATCATAAAGTAACATTTTAAATATTATTCGATGTAACATATAAAACAATTTTTAGCTTTGATGCGAATCTGAGGAGGTATTAATTTTACCATGATGTGTTTTTCTTTTTTTCAGCTCTCTCTCTCTGTACCGAATTCTTTCAGTCTTAAAAATGAAAATATTTCCCTCGTTCCCCGTAAATAAGGAAAATCTTCAAAAAATTGATAACCTTAAGAAATTTCCTCACAAAGGTTTCCCATAGTAATGAGTCCACTAAATTTTATAAAAGTTACATGAATATAACTACATTTATATTACAATAAATATAAATATAACCTTATTTCGATTATTAACCTTCTCAAATTAGGGGTTTTGAATTTTTTAACTAGCTTAAATAATTTTTTTTATCTACTAATAGATTTAGTGTACGTTGGCTGCCTAATATATTTACTAACAGTTAACTATTATACAGTCTAATACGCTCAGGATACTAACGCGTCCGAACCCCGTCAGTCGAAATAATTTTTTTTTGCATTTTTTTCTTAAATCCTTTTTGAGGCGGAAAAAAAGTTTAAAACGAAAATAAAAAATAACAATTGACCAAAATATTAAATGAATATTGAGGACCCTACCACCGTAGTCTTCCTTGTAAGAAGGAATTTTCTTATACATATTAAAATATATAACTATATGGTTATTGTGTCTGTCATTTATTTTTTTCAGCTCTCACTTGTCCAATTTTAATGACCAATACGTCAAAAGAACACGATTTCAATCATGTTGAACTTATAATCACCAAATATTGGAACAAATCTAATATTTTAGCAATTTAGAAAAGTATCCTAAAATATGCTACTGTAAAAATTGGCCACTTTTTTAGTTAACTAAAAATTTTATTTTTATTTTTTCAACAATAATTTAGTTCCATTAAAGTAAAACCTCTTAAAAATATCCCATTCTAGAATAAAATCTTACATATTTTTATTATAAAATCAAAATTAATTGAAACACAATCACATTATTATGATTTTATTTATAATAATTTATTATATTAATATTAGTTATTATTATTTTCTAAGAATTGATTAAGAAATTGATTTCGGAAATAAAATTGTTCCTTAGGAATCACTCTTTGTCGGTTGTAATAATTTATTAACATAATTTTTTCATATTTATTGAGAATATTTTTTAAATATTTCGGTCTCAAAGCATCTTCATCTTCTGGCGTGTTAATTGTAGTTTCAAGTTCTTGAAATATATTATATACTTTACTCTGCAAAGTTTTCTTGCGTGAGAGAATATTACCAACGTCTTTTATTAATTGCTTATCTGCATATTGATCAGGAATAAGATAAATATAACGTGCAGCTATTTCGTTACAAGAAATTAATGAAGGACGTTTAGAAACACCTTGTATAATACGGATAAGTTCATCTTCTTTTGATAAACCAGGCTGTATGTACGGGCTAGCCCATGAATATTCTACAAAATTTTTAATTTATCAAAATAAAAAAAAATATTTATATTTAAAGTTACAACTTTGGAAAAGAGTAATGAGTAAATATTTTATTTTATTTTGCTCTATTAAGTATTTTAATTTTTGAGTACTTACCATCAAAATATTCAGATGACTCTTGAAAAGAAAAAACAACTTTAAATTATCAATGAAACTAAATAATCAAATATTAATATCGTATATATTTCATAAACTTTGACTTAAATAAAATTTGTCAAAACAAATTACACATTAAATTTTTTAGAAATACAAATAAAAATCTTGATAATAAAGGAAAATCGAGATATAATTTGAAAATTGTGTCACTTATTTACCAGTTGCACAATTTATTTAAATACAAATACACTGATTGTAATGTATTTGTTTAAGAGAACAAATGTGATAACTTTGTTTAGCTAATGACAATAAAAAATAACAACTATTTTTCGAAACAAGTTTATTATTTTAGTTAAAATAATTGTAACTAAAATAATAATAACTATTACGAATAATTATTATTCATTATATGTTTTATTATTGTATTTTTATTATGTTCAACAAGATTTCAAAATACAAATTTATAAACTAAAAATATACTGAAATGTGGCTAATATTATTATTTAAAATTAAAATTATGTTAAAAATATTAATTTCAAACTAAAAATTATTTGACTCAATAAGCCACAAAAATTACTAAAAAATCGCGAATGCGTATTTCTGGAACTAAGAATTATAAACGTTAAACACATGCTAATAAATTATACACATTTATTGTGTATGATTGCAGTAAATAATACGACAGTATTGATGGCAAAATTATTTTTTTTGTAAAAGTAATACACTAATAAGAGTTGGAACAGAAAGGGTTTCCCCCTTCTAAAAAAGTAGACAAATTACATGTATTTTATGTGAAAACATTTTTATAAGGGAAATTAAATTTGTCCAAATTATGCATTTTCAATCTTATAAATTTTGATACCCTACGAATACAGATAAATGAATGTCGTTTAAAATGTATGTGTCACTATATTATCTTACTTTTACTATTAATATTTTTGATATGATTTATTAAAACATTAATACACATTCTTTAGCATTCATTGTATAGTATATCACTAGGTACATATCATGCACCTAGTTAATGTAATAATGTAAAACTTATCTATTTGCTTTTTTCAAACGATGGAACTTAAAAATGAAATATAAAAGAATTATTTTTAAGGGATATGCACAATAAATTTTTGTACTATTTCCTACAAAATAAATCTTCACCATTTATTTATTTTCTTTACGGAGGAGGTTCAATCCCCCATATCTCTCGGTGAGAGTTCTCATAAGTTAAATAATAAATACTAACGAATATATTTATTAGTGCATACTACCTTCATCTAAATCAACTATAAAGTAAAACAAAACAATAAATCAATTAATTAAGAATATATACATACTTTTATGCCGTATTTGTATACAAATAATTAGTTTACCTCCGGCCAATATTACGGGTAGCGTTGTAAGAGTAAGTGCTATAATAATTTTATTCTGTAATCATAATCATCAATATAATCATTTTTAGTTAAGAGATAGTATTTTTTTATTTAGAGTTGAGGAAGACAATTGAAAAAATGAACTTTTATTAAAATAGCATATATTATGCATATTACTAAGACAATAATATTATAATATTACTACATATTAATATATATATATTATTATATGTGATAAAATTATTCCGGATATATTTATGTGTCAAAGAAAAAAATTATCATCTATTATCATAGATAAAAAACCAAATTATTAAACAGTCTTCACTCCTTTTCTGTTATTACTATCTTTAATAAGGTTGGCAAAATATGAATTGTTTGATCAATTGGTCAAACAAAATTTGAACTAAAGAGATTTTGACTGGTCATATTCTGGTCTAACACAAAAATTTTTAATCTGTATTTATATTTTATTATACAACACGTTATCCTTATATATTTAGTCGTTATTTTATAAAAGTTGTTGTTTTAACTTTTGTTGAATCCTTGGCACTTATACGTTAAAAAATTTGAAGTTGAATTAATTTATCGTTTTAATTTAGTATAATAATGATATAAAAGAAATTTTCTGGAGAAATTTTAAATAATTAAAAAAATATATGAATTGTACCCAGAATAAAGGTATTGAACTCTCCATTTTCTTGAACAGCAATAATAGAATTATGTCATATTTAAGTTATTTAGTAATCTTATAAAAGGATAAAACATAGATTTTAATTTTGTAGTTTTTATGGTAAAAAGTTGAAATTTATTCTTCTTTTCGAATAAAAAATATTATCTTTTATATGAACAGCAAACATTTTTATTGACTAAATTAATGTAGATTAAAAAGTTATTATTTTTTTATTGAAATAACTAGTCACTTAACTGAGTTTACTATTAAAATTTATTAACTTGTATATTATAAGTTTATTTTTAAAATGTAACTCAACATCACAATTTATAAAAAATAACTAACTTGTCCAGTTTGATGTTTCAATAAAAAAAGACTGATCGTTTGATTAATTGTAAAATAAAACAAATAAATTAAATAATAATAATATTTTAAATAAATAATATTTTTTCTGGTCAGAAACCCAACCTTAGACTGTAATGTTTTTCCCAGATTTCTCGAAAGGAGTATCCACTTTATAATTATGAATTGGATAAAACTTTCGGAAAATCTTAGGATATTAATTATAATAAATACCCTGCATATTTAGAATGTAATAAAAGAATAATATTTTAAGTAATAATGGTTCAAGTTATGCGATTGACCTGTCATTTTTTAATTTTTGTATCAGTTAAATATTTTTAGCTTCAATGCGAAGCTGAGAAGGTATTAATATTACTATGATGTGTTTTTTTTTATGTCTGTTGCCATTTTTTCTCAGTTCTCACTAGACCGATTTTTCTCAACAATACGTCAAAAGATTACAAATTGTATCTAATTGAAGATATTGCCCTTAAAAATTGAAAATTTTGCCCTCGTTTTCGTAAATAGTGAAAAACCTCCAAAAAATTACGATTTTTAAAATTGGTAAATTTTGACATTTTTTTCTAAAAATTGCCATAACTTATTGAAAAATGAACAAATTAAAATAATTCCTTTTTATATTGAAACCATAGATATTTTTCTTTCATTTAATATAATTTTTTTGAAAATCTGCCTACAGAGGGGGATTCAAAATAGCAATTTCTGCACAAAAATTTTAATTTTTCAACTTAAGTTTTGTAAATGTTCCGGAAATACTCTGAGCTTGAAATAAAACAGTGAAAACATCATTAACGAAAAAAAAATTAGAGATAATTTTAAAAATATTTTAATATATTTAAAATATTTTCAATGCTTACCATTGTGAATTTACTTGCAAAAATTTTCTCATAAGATATAATGTCTACTTTCAAACTCTAAAAATCAAAACACTCAGAAGATTACTGTCTTTATAAATCAATGCAAATTTAAAATTAGTATCAAATTTAATTGTCTAAATAAAAAATGAATTTTAGGAAAATTCAAATATAATAAAAATATTTTGTATAAAATGTCAATAAATCATTCGATAAATTTTTTTTCACTTTATTTCTAATCAAATACACTTAAGAAACTACAAAACAGTTTATAGAATAATAGTACCCATAAGAACTACACTAGAATATTAACCTTAAATTTTTTATAAAAATGTACTGATTTTTGATTTACTGATCAAAATTAAGGCTAGGGAGGAACAGGTTAATGTTTAACTTCTATCCATTTTTATAATTTCGATCAGATAAGACTACTAAGTTGTGCAGATTTCCTGTCTATGCCTAAAAATTTTATTAACTCAAAAAGTTGTATTTCAAGATAACTCCTGATTGTTTACACACTCGTCTGGTCGTTTACCGGACAATCATAATTTAATTTAATGATAAATTAAACAACAATATTTCAAAAGAATATTTCCTTTATTATTATGTAAAAATGATACATTTTCGAAGCACTCTTTTAAGCTTGATACTATGGTTGTTGATAAAATCTATTTTAATATAATATATAAAATATATTTTGCAAATTTTGAAATATTCTTTAATGATAAATAATTATATTTACCACATAAAAATCATTATTAAATTAAATATTACCAACAATAAAACTGTTAGCTTGATAAAAATAATCATGACATACTAGATAATAAATAATGAATTAAATATTAAAATCATTACTTTAAGTTAAAATAAAATTGCAAACAATAGCAAATATTTTATTGTTCATGTGTTGAATTAATGTTGTTTAATAATTTTTAGTCAAATTAGACATCTTTTTAAAATAAAAATTTGTCATACAATATTAAAAATAATAAATACGTAAATAATATATTTCAGAAATAATCTAAAATTAAAAAGTAATATCCAAAAATTATACTCATATTTATTTTTTTTAATTAATTTAATTTTATATTATTATATTTATGCTACAATATAAAAATTAGCTTTCAACGATAAACCTGTTTACAGGTATTCTTTTTAAAACTTACATTGAAGTTTGATTTAAATTTCCATTTATCCATTTCAATATTTAAATACTTTTTCAGTTTCGCATCGAAGCTAAAATGAGATACTAAACGCGATCCTTAACGTATCACAGGTAATTGTTAACAAATTTATGGGACATTTAGGTCCGAATAGACTAGGCTAACTACCGAGAAACTTTCGGTAAATCTTTCATAATATTTGGGCCTATATTTTATATGTATAGACACCTCTAGATAGTTATAATGCTATGCTAAAGCAACTAATAACAATATATATTAGTCTTACTTTATGGTTTACTTAACTTATAAAACAACTCATAACAATAAGTACACTTTATTTATAAATAGTAAAAAACTCTTAGTTTTGACAAGTGTTTATTTCAGTCGGTTATCAAACAATTTTCAACCGTTCAATTCCCCAGCCCCTCTCACAACATTTTTTCCTTTTTTCTTTTTAAGCTTCAATGCGAAGCTGAGAAAGTATTTTTTAATTAATACTCTATACATTTGTACGATGTTTGTTTACTAGATATAATAATTTTTCTAATTGGGGAGCTGTAGAAAGCGCTATAAAAAAATAACTGATGAATAAACATAACCAAAATTATATATGATCCATTTTCGTAATTTGTGACATGAGAGCTCTTCAGTGGTTTTTATTGGTTATGTATTCATTGTTTTAGTATAAAGATGAGTATTTACTAAGTTATCTACCAACTTCTTTCTGTGTAGAAAGAAAAATATAATTATAAAATAAAAATAAATTTAATTAGTTGTTATTAACTATTAAATATTACCAATATAAAAAGTATAATAATATTTAAAATAACTCAAACACTGTGTAGTAATTTTATTTCCAAAATAATTAAAATAAACAGTGGGGCCGCAGCAAAGTGTAAAAGTGGCATAGTTGGGACAAGTATAGATGAAATCTGACAGTGATTATAATCACTGTCATAAGAAACACTTTGATGCAAAACTGTAGGTAGTGTTTAATTTAAAAAAATTGATGGATTATTCAAAAGGCAAAATGAATTTTTATTTCCTTATTTATATGTATAGTAGTTCTTAAATTAAAAGTTTAATTTATAAATAAATAATTACTATAGGAGTTAAATAGAGTATGAAATTATTAGTAATAATTTAGTATTGCAATTTTTACTGAGAAATTATAAATAATTATTAAGTAGATGATATTACTTTTATGGCAAACATGTATAAAAGTTGCTTGAATATAAATATAATATTAAGTATAAATGTCTTGATACTTAATATAAAATATTAGGGCAATATGACACACCAGTGTTTTGACCGGAAATACTGATATTTAATGATCAAGGAGATTTCCTAAGCATGTGTTATAAGGTCTTTAGTATTATAACTACCTCCGACAACTGATAATAATATTATCAATGAAATGATAAATAAAAATGTGTAATTAGTGATAATGATTTTTTTTTTGTACTTTTAAAACTCTAAGTTTATACTATCATTTTCATATTTAGTAAATTTTAAGATCCTATGATGGAGAAAAAAAGGTAAGCTACAATATAATTGTATTATTATCTTCCTTACTGATATTAATTGTATAGGAAATTATTATTTAAACGTAAAATCACACGACAGTCGTGGACAGAAAGTGATATGAAAAAATCTATATCTGCTATAGACAAAAAGGAAATGGGTTGGCTTAAGGCGTCTAAAAAATTTAATGTTCCTCAAGCTACTCTACGTAGTCGATGTTAGGACAAAAATAAATTAGCTATTGGTGTTACGAAAACACTAGGACGATATAAAACTTTTTTACCTTCTATGGAAAAAAAGATTAGCTGATCACATACTAAAAATGGAGCCCAGATTTTTTGGATTTACTGTGAAAGAAGTTTAGAAATTGGTCTATAATGTAATCGATTAGGCTTGTATACTTAATTTATTTTATACTAAAAAAAAGAAGCTGGTCGAGACGGTTGTATTATTAATTTTAAAAATTTTGTGATATATGGAACAAAGAAGTTACCTATGTTTTTTCTTTATAATTAAGAACCAAATTTTAAGTTGAAATATTTTAAGTCTAAATAGAAACATTTTTATTTTATTTACTTATAATAATTAATTTGTTTTGATAAAAACAATAAAGTATTGTTAAATATTGTTGTAAATGTATTAAAAGTATTTTAATTACAAAAAATCAATGAAATAAAACATTCATTTGTAAATATTTGAAAAAACATCATGTATATAAGTAAGTATGTTATTTTACCCGACCGTAAGGGTAAATGACAGTACATCATTTTTTTAAAAATTAAGTTTAAAAAAAATTTTTTTTTTGAGTATCTCTACTTGTTTGTGAGATAGAATAAAGTATATATGCCAAATTTAAAGTTATAACTCACAATATTGACTTTAAGAAATCAATATTAAAAAATAGTATGTCATATTAAGCCGATCTCCCCTGTGTGTAGTATATCGATATGAATAATTATGTAAACACCAAGAGCTGCATAGAAATGTTTACTAAGACTTCTATTTAAATGATTTGTTACAATAAAAATACAATAAAACGGTTTTATTAAATTTAATTATAGAAATACTAAACTTGCAAGTTGAGCTAAAAGCCCAAGTGAATAAGACTCTAGAATATACAACGCAGCCACCGTACACGTAATGTACGCATAAATAAAAAAAACTATTTAAACTAAATTAAAAATACAAAGTCGCTTTTTTGAACTTTGAAAATAATCAAAATAAGATTAAAATTATATTTATTGTAAGTTAGATTCGTGTAACTTTTATAAAAATTGGTAGACTCATTACTATGGCTAACCCTTGTAAGATATTTTAGAATAAACAAAAAAAAATTGAATACAAAAATAGCATGTGTTTTAACTACGGCAGTTATTTGCACATAAAAGATTAGTCGTCGGGACAATTTTTTTAAATATATAGTACGTAACATGAGCTTTAATTTAATATATATTTAAAAGACACAGTATTTCTGAAACATTTTCAAAAATTAAGTTGATTTTTCTAAAAAAGTTGCTATATTGAATCCCTTCTTGTGGGCAGGTAAAGAGTCAAATTTAAAAAAATATTATATCAAGTAAAAGGGAATTACTTAAGGTTTCAATATAATAAAAATTTTTTAATTTGTAAATCTTTCACAAGGTTATGGCAAATTCTAGAAAAAAAAAGTGAAAAAAATTTCGAAATTTACCAATTTTAATAATCGTAATTTTTTTGGGGGATTTGCGTCATTTACAGAGAACGAAGAAAATTTTTTCAATTTTCAAGGAAATATCTTCAATTATATAAGATTTGTGATCTTTTGACATATCGTTGAAAAAAATCGGTTCAGTGAGAGCTGAGATTAAGTGATAACAGACAAAAAAAAAAAAAAAAAATACACAATAGTAAAATTAATACCTTCTCAACTTCGCATCAACCTAAAAATATGAAAAAAAAGACAAATTTTAATCAAATATTACTATTTTGTTTTAAATATTTTATTTTTTATCATTAAGAAGCAAATTATTCATGGAAGATAAGTCATAGGAATTATTTTTTGTAATATTATAGTGCACTTAAAAAATTTCAATTTATATAGGTCACACACATTCTAAAACATAATCAAATATTATCGCATATTATGTTGTTTAAGGTGATAGGTTTTTTTTGTGTTAAACTTATTTTATTTATTAAATAATTTAAAATAAATTCTAAATGCATATACGACTGAAAAATGCGTTTATGAGAAGGAGCACTTTTTGAAAAAGTCGCCTTGATAACTTGAGATTTGGATCTGTTCCGTAAATATAACACCGAGAAGTAATCTTCGAAGAGATCAAAAGCAAGATAAAAATTGATGAGCAAAAAAAGTCATCGGGGTCCCCTAAGATAAAAACTCAGATTTTTCCCCCTACTAAAATTAATTATAAGAAGAAAATTAATTGTTTATTCTTAATTCCACATTTTTATTAAAAATCCAAATTTTTAAATAGTAAAATAGCTATAATACAGTTGTCGTGTGCGAACATGTACGAACGAGTTGTTTTCCTCACTATAGGCAGGTACGCATGCGCACACGAGCAGTGTTTGGACGACCGGCAGCGTCGTCCATACGGTAAAATATTAGTATATTACTATTTTGGTAATTTATTTAGAATTAACTACGTGTACGCTCGTCGTTATCATTTGCTATAATAGTATAATCGCTATTATTATTATTTTCATTTCTATTTTCTACTGCGGCCTTTAAAATAATATATGTTTTATTTTATTATATTTAATTTGCCGATTTTTTATACCTATAACTAGCGGTATTATATTTAAAGTCGCACCTCCACCACCAGCACCCACGAGCCACCACGGGTTATTTCAATTTCTGGGCCTCTATTAGTCATATACCTAAAATTTCTAAGTTCTGCATAAAAGCACACATCTGTATTTAGTTTTGAAAATAAATGTCATAAATAAATAATTCTATAATTTATTAAACTTCAAGTTTATTCTGAAAAAATATTTTTATATGCGTCTATATTTTTATATACCATATTATGCGTCAGATAATTAAAAAAATTTTAATACTTTACAGTCGTATTAAAATTAATACTAAAAAAAAGAAGCGAAATCTATTTCTATTTACTTAGATTAGAAATATCCATATTACAGATATTAAGTGTTTAGGTTAGCAGAGAGAACTTAACGCCCAAAAATTTAGAAATTTATATATTGTTATTTAATAACATATAATTAAAATATTTAGTCAAAATATTTTTGAAATAATAATTTATAAATAAAAAATATTAACTGATAAAGCCACAAAAATTACTAAAAAATCGTTGATACGTATCTCGATAAACAATGTTATCATTTCAAAGTTAAGTATTAATGACGATAAAACTTCTTCTTCTTCTTCTTCTTCCTCGCCTTAATCCCTAAACTTCCACTTGACACGACCTCCCACATCATCTACGCTCACATCAACTGTCCTCATAACGCATTCAATAGCATCCCTCCATCATTTTTTTTGTCTTCCTCTACATCTTCTTCCTTGAACATTCATTTCTATAACTATTTTTACAGCTTCCAATTCTTCTCTCCTCATAACATGACCAAACCATCTAAGTCTATTTTCTCTCATTTTATCCACGATTGACGCTTAACCTATACTCCCTCTTATATGCTCATTCCTTATTCTATCTTTTCTAGTCATTCCACTCATCCATCTAAGCATTCTCATCTCTACTACACTCATTCTCTGCTCTACTTTCTTATCAACTGCCTAACACTCTGAACCATACATCATAGCTGGCCTTATTACAGTCTTGTAGAATTTACCTTTCAGCCTCATTAGAATTCTTTTATCGCATAAGACGCCAGACGCTTTTATTTAAAAGTTCCTTTAACCACATTATGCCAACACCGCCTAGTATTTTCCATACTTTTACTGGTACTTCATCAGGTCCTACTGCTTTATTCTTTTTCATTGATGCCACAGTCTTTCATACCTCTTTCTCACTAATTAAATCTACCAGTCCCTCATTCCACGAGATATCCTCTAATGTCTCTTTTGGGTACTCCTCATTCAATTATTTTTCAAAATACTCTTTCCACCTTTTTTCACATCATCATCACTCGAGAGTACCTTATTATCAACACTTTATTCAGTCAGTTTATCTCCAATTACACTATGCAAAATATTTGAGAGAAAATTTTTCCAAATATTGATATAGAATTAAGAATTTTCATATGTGTACCAGTGTCTAACTGTACTACAGAGAGATCGTTTTCGTGTCTTAAACACATAAAAAACTATCTGAGATCCACTCAGATAGATACAAAGTTAAATAATATCGGATTCCTCAACATAGAAAATGAAATGTTAAACGAACTAAATTGCGAAAATTTAATTCACTTATTTGCGAAAACTACATTTCGACGTAAATTGATTTTATAATTACTAATTATACATAATATATGATATATCTGTTATTCTACCATTTATTTTTATTCTCGACCACGTATTACTTATGTTAATAATGTAATACATTAACAATAATGCTTATTTTATGATTTGTTAATGAATAAAGATTTGCTTGTAAAGTAATTTTTAAATATTTTTTTTGAGGTGGAATTAGTGTTAAGGTGAAAAAAGAGAAAATTACCCTCCTCTCCCCTCAGTAACATAATGAAGGGCGGCAAACTTTGAAATGCCTACAGGCGAAAAATATGTGAATACGCCCCTTGCTAAACACTGTATATGATTTTACAGTATGATAGCTATGGAACTATTTTTTTTTTTGTATATCTATGAAACACCATATTATGACATCTATATTGCGTGTAACATCTGTTACATATTGAATATTAACAACTAAATTTGATTAAGTTAAAGTCTATAAGAAATTTATTCAAAAAAATTTAAAAATTCAAGTCAAAATAATCTATTTAGGTTGATTTAATAAAATTAAATATAATACAAAACTTATAAAATCAAGTAGTAATAATACTTTTATTATAGATAATGTATTTTACAAATATTAAAAGTACATAATTTAATAATAAATTGATATATTAAATTGTATATTTAATACGATAAAGCCTTAATATAACTTGTATTAACTTAATACAACTGTTAAAATAAAAAAATATTTTAATTTAAATTAAAAGACATTTTTAATTATTCTAAATTTATAATATTAAAATTAAAACAAATTATTGTAAATGCATAATTATAGTCCATTGAAACTCAAGGAAATTTTTGAAATATAAATGATATATTAATGATTTTATTTAGAACTTGTAAAACTTATTATCCAATAAGGTTTACTATAGTGGACTTTATATTTCACTAAGGTAAACCTGTGTATTACTATCAATATAATAATTGTTTTAAAAAAAATTCAAGGGTCTTATGTTAAATATATCAGTACAAAATATTTGAAATTATTTGTCATTTTAGCATATTATTTATGATCACATGGTTACTATACCAAATCAAAAATGTTTACCTAAACTCTATTATTTTTATGTAACTATACATTTTTTTTCGTGTATCAATGGCTTTTTTTAATTATTTTTATAATTTAAGTAAAATGATTGGACCAAGAATTAGTACAAAACTAAGGCCGTTAATTATAACGAGTCAGCTCCGTAAGGCCTATTCAGAATCGATTTGTCATAAAGGGTTGGTTCTGGGCTTGTACCGTGGTTGTCAACCAAGTGAGGTGCATCTTACAGAACAAGCCCAAATTTTTGATACTTCTATTCAGAATCGAGTCAGTGAATTTCTGAGACAGTCAAATATTGTTCAGCAAAAAGTAGTTGTGGCCCATGGGCTTCACAAAGATTATTTGGCGGTGGCGTTTGTCGATATTGGACAGTCTAAAAACACTGAATATAACGATCGAGAGAACATGGATCAGTGCTTAGAGTCGACTAGAGTAGGAACAGCTATTGGCGTTCAAGCTTTACAATCATATTTGGTGGATGAGATACACGTTGAAGCTATGTCGAATGCAGGCGCAGCAGCTGAAGGATCAGTGTTAGGTGCATGGTTTTTGGAGGGGTATAAAAGCATTGACTATATGTCACCAAAAATACCAAAAATTTGTCCATTTAATATATCAGAACACAACTCGTGGTTAGAAGGCAAAATATTAGGTGAAGCACAAAATCTATCCCGTGAATTAGCCCATATGCCACCCAATATTGGGACCCCCGAAACATTATCTGCGCATATTTTAGACTTAATGTGTTCATGTAAAGTTGTCACTAACGTTAGACACGTAGAATGGATTAGGGATAAAGGACTAAATGTATTGCTTAACGTAGCTAAAGGGTCACGTCGACCTCCTATATTGTTGGATTTGATATACTGTGGAGGCAGTGAGAGTGATAAACCCGTAGTGCTTGTTGGAGATGGATGCACTTATGACTCATGGGGTCTTTGCCTTCGTAATAATAAATCAACTAAATATGGAATGTTTCGTAAATGTGGTGCAACATCAGTTATCGGCATAATGAAAGCTGCTGCACAGCTCTCTTTGCCATTGAAAATCAATGCTTTAGTGCCATTGTATGAGAACAAACCCGGAGGAATGGCACTCAAGCCTGGCTCGATAATTAAGACATCAAATGGTGAAACAGCTGAGGTACATCAAACTAACGTTTCTTCTCGAATGGTATTAAGCGATTTGATAGCCTACAGTCAAATATTAAATCCTCAATGTATAGTTAACGTAGCTTCCTTATCAGAAGACACTCAAAAATACTTTGATAGCGGTGCTTGTGTCGTATTTACTTCGGACGAAAATCTTTATGAAGATATTCGTGTCGCTTCGGTCAAAACCGGTGATCGAGTTATTCGTGCACCACTTTGGGACTTTTATGGTACTAAGACTAAATGGCCTACTTTGGGTGACGTGCGAGTTTTACCACATCAGAATTCTGGCGATGCCATGGCTGCTGCTATGTTTCTAGAGAACTACAAACCACAGTGCTCTAGAATGGTAACTTTAGATATTGCAGGTTCGGCGTTTTTGAGAAGTTCTATACCCCAACATTACCTTAGACCTAGTTTAATGACTGGAAGTCCAGTCCGCACAGTTATACAGTTATTGAAGCAAATTGCTTGCCCTAACGATAACAAACAACTGGCCAGAAATCATGGTTAACCAAATTATTTTATTATTTTGTTTTTATTTTATTTATACATTGATATTTCTTATATTTAAGTACATATATTTTCATATTTGATTAATATAACGTTTAACTTCTTAATAGTTATATAAAACACTACTTCATATTCGCAATATGAACAAATTATGTGTAGTTAATGTAATTTCTCTTGCATAAATAAATTTTTTATAGCTATTTATTTTTTAAAAGTATCTGTATAAAAATTAATTCAATTGCCTTCTTTTGTTGAGGTACTTAAGTGTTTTAAAAAATACAGATATGTTTTAGTTTTATAGTTATAATATTTATTAATATGATTTGTGATTTCGAACAAAAATTTGCAGGAAATACAATTCAATAGTATATAATTACTTATTAATTTTATAAAAACACCTTGTTACTCAACTATTATAAATAAATTTATAAAACTTACTTCAGTAAAAATCAGAAAAATATAAAAAATTGTATTTTAATTGACTTGCCAACAAGCAACATAATAAATTATTTTCATGTACATAGTTTTCAATATTCATTTACTCGAAATTTATTAATATATTAAAACAAGAACTGGCTCTTGCTTCGAAGTAGTTACGCTTGAACATCTAAAAAATTTAATTTTATATATTTTATTCGCTTAAATCATTGACACTGAAAATTAAATACATATTATTACGTTTTGAAAATAGCAACACTGTCAACAGCGTTTTTGATAAGATATCGATTAAACTAGCGGCAAACTTTAGCATGATAACAGAATAGTTTTCTGAATTCCGGCTAGTGAAAAGAATTTATATTATTACCACTTTTAAATTATTGTTTCACTGTAATGCCCGCCAATAGAACGGAAGATGATTAGGTCGTTTCTTGGCTGGATATGGAGAAAATTGTGGTGGGCTTGGTATTTAGGAATAATTTTGTTGATTTGTTACACTAGAGAATGTTTGCGGAAAAAACCCAATTGGGAAATAGGTTGGTAGCCAGTTGTATTTTGTTTGCCTTAAAATTCAATTATCTTTCATACAATTTTACAAGATATTTATTAATTCAGTTAAACTGGTTAGATTTTGTTAAAAACAGTAAAGATGAGTTTTGACTTCATATCATGGCATTATTCTACATTATAAAAATAAAAGTATATATATTATGATACATAATGTATCATAACTCACCCTGTTACATATATCTCTTGATTTATCAGCAATAAATTATTTTTTTGAATCATCCCTTATAATTTATAGAGGTGTCAACTTTATTTTTTCTAAAAGCAACATATAATGCTTGTTTGTTTGATAATAATCTAATTAATAAAATAACATGTTGATAACAAATTTTGGTCCAGTCTTTTAGAAGTTATTAAAATTTTATAGTGATTACTGGAAGTGAGAAGTGGGTATTTTTATTTTCATGACTAATCATTTCCCGGCCTTACTTTTTTTCCCAACTAAGTATAAAAATGAGAATAATTTATAAAATACTATCTCAAAAGTTGTTATCAACCATTTTCTTAATTAAATATGTATGTTGCTATTTAAAAAGATAAAATTGACACCCCAATTAGTTATAAGGTATGTTTCCTATATGTAATTAATAGCTGATAAATCATGAAGTATATGTTACTAAAATATTCTAAACATTTTTTTTCAATGTTGTGTTTATTTTGCGTGCAATTGAGTGGTTTATGATAAAACAAGTCTTGCAAGTTTAACAGTGATTTTTTTTTATAATATTAATGTCTTGTTGTAGTATCACTCTTCATGGACTCATTGACCCCCAAGTTTTACATCGCTTTAACTGCAACATCATCATTTATATCAGCATTAATCATGGTAAGAAATTATACATAAATTAAGTAATATATATCAAATTGAATATTATTGTCTATTAGATCAGGTGTTTTTGCATGCTTGAAAATGCATTACATTTAATTATTGATCATAAAATGGTAATTCTAATAATTCACATGATCCTATTTTAATAGCAATAATACTAGCATATCTATATAAACTATTACTAAAAAAAAAAGTTTAAACTTAAATATCATGTAGTAAATAATTTTTACAGGTTCTTGAATGGATTTACTTTCAAAAGTATGGAGTGTCTTTTATTGAACAGTTTTCTTTGAATTACATAAGTCCCTGGATTGGTGGTTGTAATGAAACTAGTCAACCAGTACCAGGTACCAATAATTTAAAAGTTTTTATTAAATCCAGTATGTAATAATAAAAAATGTTTATACTTTCAGAATGCAAAGTATGGAGAAATCCATTAGGACTTTTTCGAGGTGCTGAATATATTAGGTATCTTAAAAGCTTTTAAAAACTTCATGTTTAAAAAACATAATAATTATCATTTAATAATATTTTTCATTATAAAATAATTTATAATTAATTTTATCTTCGTTTTAATATTTGAAAATGAACTTTATAAAATTAAAAATGTAACTCATGAAGAACTAAAAATCATTACCGTTACTCCTTTTATATATAAAATAATTTTTTTTGTAACAGTTTATTATGTTACAGTATAGAACTCAAATTTGATGTGTATTTTTTGTTGTTTTATACAAATAACAACAGGCTTTTTAACTACAAGTTAGTTTATTTTTGCATTAGATTATTTACTATAAGTTAAAAATTCTCCCTCAGCTATAATGAAATTGTGTCAAGTCGACAGTTGGTGTAAAAACCTGTTTAATCATATGATAGCACTGACCGCAAATAGTCAGGATAAAAGGATAATAATGGCATTAAGTTAACATTTTTTTTTTATACATATATATAAGCTAATATTTGACTATTTCTCCTATTTGTGTTTGCTGAAACAACACATGTTTAAAATGTTAGGTTGAATTTTAACATTTTTTTTTTAAAGTTTTTATATCATTATACAATTATTTATAGTTTTATAAAATATTAAGATACATGTACATTGAAGAGTTTTAAATCGAAAAATGAATTGTATATTTTAAGTAGAAAATAATATATTAAAAAAATATGATTTTTTTGCTATTAAATTAAGTTAGCAAGTCATTATAAATGATCACATAGAAAAAAAATCTCGTTATTAGACCTAAGTCACAATTTTATATAAAAGATTATTGAAAACTCGACTTTTTTTAAAACTTAGTACAACATTTTTATACAAAAAATGTAATTTTTTTAATATTTCTTTTATAATTTTTTAATGTTCTTTGGTTTTAAAAATCAAGAAATTTTTAAATTTAACTTAAAAATTTCAAAAGTTAATAGATAATTAATTATGTTTTATATGATTCAATTTAAAAATTTTATTTACAGGTTTAAGCTATAATGTTTTGTAATCAAAAAATTATTATGTTCATGTGTAAATATATACAAGCAGATCAATTTATCACAAGTCACTCAGTTATTCAAAAAATAAAAATAATTGATAATTCTTTTTTTTTTTTTTTGCTATTTTAAGTTACATAATGTTCTTGAATTATTAGCTATGTAATATTATTTAAGCTCATTCCTGATACTTAATTACTGTATTTAAAATTTCTTGTATGTTTTACACGTATTTTAACTTCAAAAATCAAAACTTTATTTTAATAACAGTATTATAACTGACAAACAAATTAAGTAAAATAAAGAATGCTAACGTAAATAAAAATGATAAATATGCCTACATTAAAAAACATTAAATATATGATTCTATTTAAAAAAGTAAATTGAACAACTTTACAAGGAATAAGAGATGGACTTAAAATGTATTACATAACTAATAATTTGAGAACTATATAGAAATAAAAAATTGTTAATTATTTTTATTTTGCAAGTAATTAAATGATTTATGATGAACGGATCACTCTGTTTGTATATTTAACAATTTTTATTTCCGAAATTGTTATATATTTAAAATTAAATATAATAATTTAAAATTAATTTAACAAATATCCATTGAAATAATTTTTATGTGATCATAATTTTGGCTCGTATAGATATTAAAATATTAATGAATGGATTTTTAGGTATTTTAATTCAACTAAAAAAGAACCATTAACATTTTATGACATGAATCTTTCTGCTCAAGATCACCAGGCATTTTTTATTTGTGAAGCCGATAATGGAAAGCCTGACTATGAAAGTATGAGAATTTATTTTCTAAATTTTCTTTAAATAATATTTGAAATTGTATTTTAGTTATGCAAGCAGCATGGAGGGAAAGGGTACCAGAAGCTAGGGTTAAAGCTGCACATTTGGCTCTTGAAAAGAATCCAGATTGTGTAACAGCTTTAATAATGCTTGCTGAAGAAGAAGCACCAACTATGGTAAAGGCTGAAAAAATTTTAAGAAAAGCTTTAAAACTAGCAGAAACAAATTATAAAAAAACTCAGAAATCTCATCATCTAGATGCCAGTATTGAAATGCAGCATAGTAATATTTATATATATTTTTTGTTTTTATTTCATTATTAATTTATTAGTCAATAGACTATTTTATATTATTTAGTCTAAATTTATCAAATGTTATAGGTGTCTTTGTAAAATCCAAAAATTCCCCAAAATGGTAAAAATAAATAAATATATTTTATTTGTTACACTTAAAATTACATTGAAACAAATTTTTAAGTATTTCTTACAATAAATCATAAAACTAGTTCTTAATAATTTCATATCAACAGAATTAAATTATAGGTAAACTATAAAGTATATTTTTAATGAATTATAGTTTAAAGTGTGAATAATACTTTCAAACTTTTTTTATTTACCTGATCAATATATACCAATTTCATTATGATAATTTAAAATAATTTTGGTTTATTCTAAATTGTTGTAATACCCCCTTTAAAATAAAGTTTATCAAAATATATGGTATAAATCTCATGACACAACTCGAAAAAAAAATGTTATCAAAGAGGTCAAATAAAATTGACAACTCTATGGTGTTTGATAACAACTTAATCTACTTAGATCTACTTAGATTAATAAAACTTGTTTGGCTTAAAATTTAATATTTTTTATTCATATTAGTACTAAAATAGAAAAATAAAAAATTTTGAGATGTAATTCAATCTGATGGACAAATATCAGCACAATAAAAAACATATTTCCCTCTTATGTTTTTAATTATAATAAAAAAAAATGCATGGAAAATATGCGAGATCCTAGCTGTAAATTGTAAATTAACATTTTTAATATGTTTGTTGTTTATACAATACTAAGTATGTACTATAAAACTAAATTTATATAACTTATCTATTTCAAAGGAAGAGACTTAAATGTATTAATATATGTACGAAGAAGGATTGCTATGTGCTGCAGAAAATTGGGAAAATTAAAAGAAGCTGTAAAAATGTATAGAGATGTAGGTACAACTTAATTTATTAAAAATAATTCTTTAGCTGTTATCGTATCAAAATTTAACAAAAAAAAAAGTATTGATTACTATGTTTGTTTTAACAATTACTAATTAATAATAAATTTCAAGAATAGATATTTTATATATTACCTAATACTACTTTGATTTATGTTTATATTACTAGTTAAGTAAAGAAATGCCTCCAATAATGAACATTCTGAATGTACATGAAAATCTTATTGAAGTATTATTAGAAATGCAATCATATGCTGATGTACAGTCTGTATTAGCTAAATATGATGATATAAATCTACCAAAATCTGCAGTAATTTGTTACACATCTGCACTGCTCAAAATTCGTCCTATTGCTGACAAGTAAATTATCTTTAATTAGCATGAATATATTTGAACTTAAATTTTTATTATTTGTGGTTGGTTTACTAATCTAATAAAGTATTTAAAAGATAGATATTAGAAAAATTGTTCAAATACAATACATGTTTAAATTTCATATCTTATAAAGAAGATACTATTGTATTACTCAAATATGATGATATAAATCTAACAAAATCTAAAGTTATTAATTATATTTTATAAAAATTAGTATAAGTTTTAATGGTTTTTTTTTAAATATTGTTTTTTTTTTATTTGGTAACAACTATACTATAAGATGAATTTAATATATTTTAAAAAGATATTCAATTTTGTTTGAAACAGATTAAATTTAATTTAAGCAACTATTATCTTACTTTGCCAATCTTGTATGCTATCTTTCTGATTTTATATGCATGTGAATTAATTTTTTTCTTTTGGTATTTATTTTTCCTTAAATTTCATTATGGATTCCATTGTATAGTCATAAAGCCATCTTTATATAAAATAAATGAGTTTATATTATCCATCTATCTCTAATTAAAAGTATGTTTTTTAAAACTATTATAAATCATAAAATTTTAAACTAAATTAAAGGTTATTTTTGATACAATTATTTAAATTTATTAATTTGTGTACTAAGAACTAGTAGTGGACACTTTCCTGGTAAAACTATTTTTGGTATATTTCAAAATTAACTACTACATGATAAATGACAATAAATGAGTCGGAATAGTGCTAATCTCCAGGCTTATAATGTTTGTTTAACTTATAGATTTAACCCAGAAAATTTGCTGAAAAAGGGCCCTACATCAGCAGAGGAAGTAGCAATTGAAGCAATTCATCGAGCTGTTGAATTTAATCCTCATGTTCCAAAAGTATTTACTATTTTATTATTATTAAATATTATTATTACATAAATATGCATTAATGAGAAGATTGATTGAGTAAGATGTTATATTCTTTAAGTATTAAAGCATGTATTTTACTTATATTTTATTTCTGTATAAAATAAATTAAAATTTATTGAATTATACATTTTAGTACTTATTGGAGATGAAATCTTATATTTTACCTCCTGAACACATATTAAAAAGAGGTGACAGTGAAGCAGTTTCTTATGCATTTTTTCATTTAACTCATTGGAAACGTGTGAAAGGAGCTATAAATGTTTTAAACGCTACATGGGAGAGTTCTTTTAATCAAATTCCATATCCATTGGAAAAAGGATATTTATTTCATCCATACCCAACATGTACTGAGCTTGCAGATAGAGAATTATTACCAGGTAAATAAAGGTCAATGACAATTGATATCTAAAAATGTTACAACTATTTGGTGTTTCAGCTCATCATAAGCTAAGTGTTTTTCCAAAGAAAGACATGCCATTTTTCATCCATTTCACTGCTGGGCTTAGTTCCTTTTCAGCAATACTTGCCTTATTGATTTATCTTCAACCTCAATTTACTGGAAGCATTGCATATATTGTAAATTCAATTAAAATTTTTTTATTAAAACATATATTTAAATTACTGATATTCTTACAGATCTGCATGTGGATTATTGTACCAGTTAATTATTGTCTTGATCGGTTAGAGACTATTCTTCCAAACCATGTAATGGAAATTCTTTCTAACATTTAGTTCTTTAAGATGGATAATATTCTAATTGTTCACAATCAAACCTATTTCATTTTATTGTAAATATATATATAAATTTTTTTGTTTGTAAATATGATCTGTACCAAAAGATAAAAACATTTGTATGATCTTTATGATGAAATCGTTAATGAAATTAATGACATTTTTTAGTTTATAATTATTAATTCATCTTAATTCGGTGATGTGTTCCCTATTTAAAATTTAATTATTATGTCAATTATTTAATTTATTAATTTTTGATGACATATGGAAGATTTACTGTATTGAAATTTTATGTTTCTTTTCTGTTGTAATATATAATTATTAAATTGTTACAGCAATCTTTTGTAATGCTTATTCAAATACAAATCTAATTTTCCAAACAGATAGTGATGAAATCCAAATAAAATTTTATCTATTTTAGTATCACAACCTTTTTATTTTTTATTTATGTTTTTGCGTTTGATGTTCTTATATAATTATTAAAATGTGTTTCTTTCTGACTATTGATATTTTTTATAACTTTCTATTTAAGTAGTGGTATCACAAGTATAATTTTGTTACCAACATTTTTATTTAATAAACATTATAAAACTTCCATTCCTTTATAAAATAAACGAACAATTGTAAATTAGTTAAATTTCATATATACCTTTTTAAAATACTAATAAAAAAACTTATGCTATAAATAAAACTAATTTTTCTTGGACATATATCTCTAAACAAAAGAAACCTTTTATCTTGTATATTTAATACGTATTTATTTTTATTATAAATGACAATTAAGAAGTATAGATAGATTAAAATTCTTCTTTAAAAGAGCTGCAAAATTTTTCTAATTGCTAATATTTTTTGTCAATTTTATCATGCAAGGACTTCTTTTTAAAGGATGATGATTATTTAAGGAGAGGGTATAAAGTAATTATATTTTTGAAAAGTGGTAGGGTGTGTGAGGCGCGAATTACCCATGTTCATCTATCACAATTTTCAATTATATACTAAATATCGTACAATAAATTCACGATTAAATTACTGATGGTAACGAATATATTTTTCTAACTTGTATATTAGAAAATTATACAACTAAATTACTGATTAATAACAAATATTGAATCAGTACTTCATGAATACTATAATATTTTCATATATTATTCATATAAGTCATTAACATGTTATACCTGAGTAGGATGAGGAGTGTAGCAAAAAAAAAAAAAAACGTTATGATACATTAAAATGACACACGTCTCACCTACAGTTTACATTTAAACATGTTTAATGACTTTAGAAATACTGATTTAAGAGTTGTTATTGACCAGTAATTATCTTATTTAGAACATTTCCTGACACTTGATCTATTAAAGTATGTATGCTACCATAAAAAAAAATCAGAAATCATTTAAAGAATAAAAGATAGATTTAAAAAACATTTAACCACTTATTTAAGACACAAAATGTTGAAAATTAAACTTTCAAGTGCAATATGTTTTTATGAACAGACACTTTTTTTTAAATAATTTTCAAACAAATATTAAACATTTTCTGATGTAGATTCTAGATATAAACTTACTGTAGTTAAATCTACATTTATATATCGGAAAAAGTCATATATTGTAGAGATGACGCAAGTCTAGAACTTTTTGTTGCGTTTAAGTTACAAAAAGACTCTTTAGCTATTTCATTTACAACATAATATACCAATTGAAGCATTTAAAACAAAATTTAGAAAACAGTTTTTTACTATTTTAATATTATTAACTTCCGTCGTTTTTTAAATAAATGATTCAAATCTAAAAACAAATAATACTAAAAGTTATTTTACGTTATGTAATTGTTTTAAGATATTTGTTTTTTAGATCACAAAACATTTTTTTTGCATATTCTTAATATTTTACACACATATTTATGCGCATTTTTTGTAAAAAAATAGGGCCTTACTAATGATAGTCGTATATTTTTTTATTCAACGAAAGTTTACTATTATACAGTGTCAGTCACCGATGTGGACAATTTATATTAAGAACAATCATAAGAAATAATCTCTAAAGAGGTGAAAAACTTATTATTGTAAAGTTTTTTGAAACAAATATTTTTGTCGCATGTAAAAACTAAAATTTTTTAATAATTTCTGAGAAAATGAGTGTCTTACCCAAAATTGGTCACCCTGCATTCTGGTGTTTAATATCACAAAATTTTACATACGGGCCCTAACTGCACTGTTTTTTTTTCTATTTAACTATTTCTTCTAAAAATAATGACAAATTAACAGAATTATTTAAATTTATTATTTACTAATGTATTTATTATTTTAGATATTTTTAAAAAAATTTCATGTTACAAAATAGATTTTTCTTACAGAAAACAAAATAATATTCTTAAGTTGTATTGTTTCCCTATCTTGTATAGCGGTTGTACAAATCTACAAAACAAAAACATGTGATTTATCCTGAAAATATTGCTAACAATTACACTAAAATAAAAATATCATTAGTGTAGGCTATACATTGTGTTTGTACATTCATAAGTAATATTATGACTAGATAATTGTATAAACTATTTTAATACATTTGGTAGTATTTCAATGACTAGAAATGGACTTATTAAAAATATATATATAAAAACACCCACTTTATACATAAAGATGTTTAAAATATAAACAATGACTAGATTAGTAGTATAAACTAAAAATAAAAACAAGTAACACATTAAGAAATAATATACAAAAATATTGTAATAAGTTATTCAGCTTGAAATTAATGAACATTAGATCAGATCAGTATTAACTTTCAAATGATAAAAAATTTATGTTTAAATAAATATTTATATTTGATTACAAACTGGTTCTTAATTTTTTTTTTAAACAAATAAAACATAAAGATTTATTATAACATTATATATTTATTTACAGAGTTGTTTACATAGTAAAATTATTTATATATCAAGTTGTTTTGAAATTAAAAAAATACTCTAAATAATATAGAAACTGTCTTTGATAGATAATTAAAAAATTGTTTAAACATTATTCTATTAATTAATTTTATTTAGCCATTAAACAATATTTTAGGATAAAAAAGTAAAATAAGTTACTTTAAGTTTTAAAATAAATTCTTGATTATTTCAAAGGTAATATAAATTTAAAGTAGACTAACACTGAATAATTTTTTAAAATTTTTGACTTTTTAATTGATTTTTTTTATAAATTTACAACATTAATCGAAAATTCTTGATCCTGTTTAAGAGATTATATTTTAAACTACTTATAAGATTTAATTTAAAGTTTATATATAATCTTATAAGTAGTCTTATCAAATTATTAATAAAAGAATAATTTTACTGTAAAATTAGATAAATCTCATAATACAATATAAACTTAAACCTATTTAGAAGTATTACTAATTTTTGGCCATATGTCATAATGACGTGTAAATTGATGAATAATAATTAAAAAAAGCTAAAATGAAACTAGTTAAATTTGTTTAATGTAACAAATTAAACAAACAAATTCCTGTAAATAAAATAGGAAATTGAGTAAATTGAATACATCCATGGGGTTTTTAGGTATGATGAAAAATGAAAAGAAAATATTTTGGAATTTTATTATATTAATCTGGTTTAATATATTAAAATTTACTTTTAAAATCATAAAATTATATTGGCCAATTGTTAATTCTTGAGCGTTTGTGTTAATTATTTCAATTTACAAGTTGACTAGATTGTTTTTGCAGACTTTTCGATATTCGTCCAATGAAAAATTAACAAAAATAAAAATAATATTTGTAATAACAAAATAAGACTAGACGAAGAGATCAGTAACGCTAACTCGTTAAAACTTAAAAACATATTTAAATTAATTTTATTACTTAAAGTTGTATCATTAGGAATGATTTTGAATGTTTTTTGTCATTTATAAAAAAAAAAAAAATAAGAAAATATAGTGATTAGCAAAATCCAATATACAGAGAAAGTCTAATGAAATTAAAATATCAAAAATAACGTTTTTTGTTGCACGCTTAGTAAGGTAACATGGCGAAATGACTAGAAAATATAGAATGTTACTATGAGTGTGCTATGTTTCACACGGTTTATGTCTCTAAATCAATAGGGTCCAATCAACACTTAGGCACAATACCCTGAGAAGGACTTCTGCTGTTCAGCATAAAATATCCATTTGAAATTATAGTCATACAAATATAGCAAAGAAAAATTACTCTAAAAATAAACAAGAAAATCAATTAAATTAATCACATGTTTAGTTGTACTCTAACTCTTTGTGTTCTACTTTCTTGCTGGTTAGCAAAAACGGCCGACTTTTATGCAATGTCTAACCGTTATGCATTGTTGGTCACAATACTTCTGACTGATGATTACCCATGGTCTGTAAGCTAATCATTCCTCCGTCTTGGTGATTGGCCGCGGCTATTGCTTTGGGATCCTCGTCTTTCCACTTGTCCATAGAGCGCCGACGGGCGTTCATGAAGAAGTTACCCACCGTTGTTGGTTCTAGACCTAACTGACGTGCTATCGTCACCTGCATTTCCTTGGATGGCCTTTTTGTTTCCTGTAAATGAATCTTTGTTATTTAATGATTGTAGATTTATCATTGGTAGTTTGATAATTTCAATCTAAATTAAATTTGTATTATGATTGAGGAAAAGAAACGAAGTGATGATGTTAATCTATAAAAATTTTACAAACCTTAAAGATTGCTTGTAATGTTCGACGCTGAAGGTCTGTGAACACCAATCTGGGTTTTTTCGGAGTACTCGAATGTTCAGAAACTATAGTTTGGGTTTCTTCTTTTCGCTTACAAGGAGCTAAAACATAATTTTGATTTTAATTATAATTTCCAAAGAAAAATGTTTATATTCAAAATAAATTTAAACACGCTATAATTTTTTTTTTAACATAATACTTGATTTATATAAAAATTTAAATGTTTTTATTATTGATGTACACTTAATTAATATAATGAACGGATTGTTGAGAATAAAGACAAAATCAAACGATATTTACGACTGTATTGCGTCATGGATATGACGTAATATAAATCTTTTAAGGCATTGACCATAGAGTTCCTATTTTTCATGGAGTTTTATGGAATTCAATACTAAATCTCTGAGTAAAAATAGTAGGAGTATCAACTTTTTCAAAAAATTATAATTTATATATATGTACAAGGTGATAGGTTTATCATAAAGCATTCGATTGCTCCCAAAATAAATACAATGTAGGAAAAACAGTTTTTAATTTCTTTTAGTTACATATAATTCTTGATTTATCAGTTAATAATTACTTTTTAAAATCATTCTTTATATCTTAAAGGGGTATCACCTTTATTTTTTTTTTTTATGATAGCATACATAATTAGCTAATGAAAAAGAAAATTATGTAATTAAGAAAATGACTGACCGATAATAACTTTTGGACCAGTATTTCACATGTTACACTAATTTTTTTTTATCTAGGCGGGACAAAGAGTACAGCTGGGAAATGACTCGTGATATAGTAGCAGCACATACTCTTCACCTCCAGACATTACTTTAAATTGTTAATAACTTTTGAATTACTGGTTCAAAAGTTGTTATCAACCAATTAATTTTTTAATTAGATCATTTTCTATTTTATGAGTGAGTTAAATATGTATGTTGACATTTAAAAAAATTATGTTTACATCCCTTTAATTTACAAGAGATAATTCTAAAAAGTAATTATTAACAGAATAATCATGAATTATATGTAATTAAAAGATATCAAAAATCATTTTTCCAATATTCTATTTATTTTGCAATTAATCGAGTGGATTATGATAAATTGGCCACCTNTTCCTGACTTACTGAACACCCTGTATAATTATTATTATTATTTTATTAATTAAAGCAACATACTATGTGTATAATATGTAATTATACAAAAATTATCAATGTAATTTAATATTATCATTTTTTAAATCTAAATTCATTAATTAATATTATTTTCTAGTGTGTTCAATCAATTTTTTACAATCAATGTGTAGAATAAAAATAATAAAATTAAATCTAATGTGGATAAAAATTTTACTTACCCATAGTGTAACTACCCACATTTGATGTTGGACCGTTTTGCAGACCATTTTCTGACATTAACATACCTGTATAATAAACAAACGAATGTTTATAATTTTTTTTTTTTTTTGACAGCTTAAAAGAGAGTATATATATATATATTTTGCTAAGAATTAAAATGAAAAGTAAATCATTTAGTACTAAAATTAATTTTATAAATTAATAGATGGTTACGTCCAACGATCTTCTAAATGAACTTTGTTTTTATATAGAAGACGAGATTTTATTTAATATTTATAAAATTATTAGAATGAGAAGGAATAAAACCTGTAAGTTCTTATTAACTGAAGGAAAGGATCGACAAAATTTAAATATATTATACACTTGATAAATTAATGACAAATCATTATTTGAGATATTTATAATTTTAAAAACAACCTCAATAAAGAGTACTTAAATTGAAAGTAAAACATAAAAATTTAATGAATATAAACCTGTAAATTAATTAATTGATACGATGTATAATATATTTTTACTAGTTTAGTCCATATATCAATTTAAGCTAGTCGAATTATAATTTGAGTAAGTATATGTAAATTTCAAGTTTAGTTGAATTCAGTGATTGGCATTTCCTTAGGAGATAAGAGAAAAGTTTATAAGAAGTATCCGTCAATAATTAAATTAACTAAACTTTTGGCCAATTTTACCGTAAGTCCAATCCAAATTTATTAATGATTATGATTGAGTTAAAAAAACAGTCTTAATTCAATAAAAAAGACCTTTTAATCTATTAAAAGTTTTTTTTTATACGATGAATATAAATAAGATTTAAAATGTATTCGATAATACTGTTTTACGCAATAAAATCTGAGGGAATTCAAATAACACATACTAAATAGTTAGTCAAGTATTAACTATGTGTACATTAATTAGGGTTGTATAACTGAAATTGCATATTAAACCGATATTGATTTAAATTAAAAATGTGTATTTAGTTTACAATATTGTATTACTCATATTTATAATCAGTTATTTTTTTAGAAGCCATTAGATCTATTAATATGTTTCCTATTCTCATCCATATATTGCTTACTATATAACACGTATATGTATGAAGCCATACAACACTAAGTTAATTGTTTGTATTTCACATGCTATGAAAATAAATAAGATATTAAATTGGTCATTTTGTGATTTTACAGGATTCTGACAAGTTTGAGAATAATTTTTTTTATATTATAGGTTTAAAATTCATTTAATTATAACATTTTAAAGCAGTATATGTAAAAATGAGCACAGGAGTTTTATTTGTTATAAAATTATATTATAAAAGTCTATATTTTCAACGCTCTATAAAAAGGAATAACATTTTCACGTTGACATTTATCATAACTAAAAATAAATCACTTAACTTTCTTTGTTTTTTAATTTTATTATAATTATTTTATTCTCGGGAATCTTGATTGATAAAAATTAAGATCTATATACTAGTAGCGCAACAAGAACAAAAATCAAGGAGGTACTAAAATTATGTGTGACTCACAAAACATTATGGAGCTCCACCCCCACGCTACCCAATCAACCACATTAATATATATGATTTTTCCTTTATACCAAAAATTTAACTTTTAATGAAAAAGCAACTTAATTTCACGGTTTTAGACTCCTAATCTAATTAAAACTAAAAATAACATTTTACATCTTAGTTTAACTTGTTTGAGGAAAGCAACAAATGTAAACAACTTTTTAAAATTTTAAAAAATAAATATAATTAAACCTTTATTTTAATTCAAATTTAGTGTCTTAAATTATGAAATAAATATATTCCAAAATTGAGATTTTTACGAAACTATTTCTATTTTTTTTTTTTTTTTT